>NW_026571133.1:33961353-34153353 GCF_026225935.1 Boleophthalmus pectinirostris
ATGGGGAGATAGTGCTGACAAAAGCATTCATATGTGCAATCATTCTAATGAAGATGTGATTATGGGCGTAGCACCAGCATAAATAACACATCCAGAATAAAGGGACATGATAAGACTGTAAGGACCCCATTACGACCTTGTGTCTGATTAACAGTTGTTGCTGGCTACGGTTAATTTAAATGATAAATTCTCATTCAGAACGCCAAAATGAAAAGTCTATTATTACTTTTTTTTTTTTTTTAAATAAGAGATGCTGTCATTACTGGTTATTACGAATCCCATTTCCACCCTTCTAGTCTCAACCAACCATTGTTACTACCAAGAGTGATATCGGAGTCTGGTCCTCTGCCAACTTGGTGATTAGCTGGTGCCAAAGTCTGCATTTATTACTGTTTTACAATCGCCATATTTATTGTCGGGAAAATTCTGTTGACAATAGACAGTGCAAAAAGAGGAGGGGTTTGTACCAGGTTTTCAATGGTCCTGAATTCAAAGGTGGATGGACGCATTAGAATGAGACCCTTGGAATACCAAACAAGGGCGTTTGTGAATATAGCACAAAAATAAAATCGGTCATATCAAAAGGGAAGGAAGGAGTTATCCACTGACTTTAAAGGACACATATTATGCTAAATTCGCTTCATTCACGCTGGTTTCAGTACATTTTTATAAAAAGTTATTTGCTTCAGAGCGTCAGAGAAGATGTGGTTTGAATTCCCCAGAATTGTGGCGGCACAGGTAGAATCTCCATGCAGTTTCTAATTCCATGACTCTCATAGTGTTGATGTGGCGACACTGACAATTTCATTAGAGCCAACGTTTGGAATAGAAGGTGTACCAGTCTTTAGAATGTAGGCATTCTGTTTACACTGAAAGGGCGTATGCTTTTGAAAAATGAATTGATTTGAAATGATCTATTATAACCTTTGTTTGAACAAATAAAATGATTGCTTCATGGTTAGTTAAGCCTGTCATGAAAAAAAAAAAAAAAAAACTCTAATTTTTTGGGGGTCAGTATTTATCATGGGTACTTTTTCTTTGTACTAGACAAGAACGTTTTATTTTTCTGTACTACAATAAGATTTGAGCTGCGGAGGGTTGAATCGATTACTTTGACTCGCTATGTTGATGCAAACCAACTACTGAAGTGTTTCATTCTGCTGTTAATTTATTACAAGTCAAAATGGATTAGTGTGACAGGCCTATGATCAATGAGCAAATTATTTTTAAGCTCAAGCAGAAACATCCCGTGGCACTGTCCAGTCTCTTCAGAAAGAATCTCTGTCATCTTAAAATCCAATTTTCAATAGTCCCTGACCAAATCTAAGTTTAGAAGTGCATTTCTGTTGCAGTTTCTCACTAGCCAGGCTGGCGCCACCTAGTGCCTCTACGCAATTTCATTTCTCTCCAGCGACGAGGTCAGGAATTGGAATACACTAAATGGTTTGCAAGAACCCTGGAAGTGTGAGTCCAGGCACCAGCCAATCAGCGAAGAGCCATGCTTTCTGTGTTGGCAACGATTCCCAAGATCGAGGATTTAAAGCCGGAAGAGAATATTTGGTGAATTTTATTAAGGGGAAAGACATTATTGCCCTTCTTCCAACAGGATTTGGGAAAAGCTTAATATACCAGTGAGCCCCGTTAGTGGAGCATTACATACATCACGACCAAACAGCAGCAATTGGTTAAATTTTTTAAAAAGTACCCGCCTACCATTGAGCGAACAAATTCTAATGTTGTGAGATCAGACGGTTTCCATGAAGTGAAACCAGCTGATGAATCTCTAGTTTCTCACACCCTGTAGCCAAAACATTTTATTTCTATTGCCGTAACTTCATTCCCAGCTCCACTATCCATTCTCTCACATGCTAATTCCTGTTGATGTTTCCTTCCTGACATCATGTTCCATATGGTATGTTTATTTTTTCCTCCCTATCTCCTTCTCTCTCCCTCTGTCTCTCATCTCCAACCGCTGTTCCCCCCATCCCCACCTCTCTTTGTCCCAGAGCATTTGTCTAACTCCTCATTCTCTCTTCACATCTGTCTGTCATCTGTTTGCCATTTCATCTCAGTCGTCTCTTCAACCCTTTACATTTGGATCCCCTGTAGATTCCCTGTGTTTTGAACTCCCAAACTCATCCTAAAACGTTTAAATAGCTTTCAGATCGGATGGATGACCTTGAGATGTGTCATAGAAATGTACAGTTTGATAAAAAGTTTCCGTTGTCAGGGAGGTTTTTCGACTTTGCAATCTACAGCTGTTGCCGCGAGCTACGTTGAAGTGTTTCTTGTAATCATTTGCAGTTGATGGGAAGCTAAAAAAGACTTTGCTGACCTGAGGAATTCTGCCGCCTCATGTTGTGAAGTGGAACAGATGTTGGTTCTTGCAAAGTAGTAGATGAGGAAAAAACTCGAGATGCATCAAGATGAAGAGTCTATGACGAAAAATGAGTTGGTTGGCTGGTTAGTTAGTTAATTACATCTCATCTTTAAAAGTGCACTGCAGAACTTGGTGGAGGGTATGTCATCTACTGCTATTGCTTTGCCAAGTAGTAATACATGTTTTATTTTGGAGAAATAAAATACATATAATGAACTAGTCCATTTCCATGAAGAATATTAAGTGGTATACCCTCAACCACAAAGGTTACACAGTGTATTTTGACAGCAAAGCAAATTTGGATTGATATGTGTAGCCCTCTGAACTGACCCTGCATTCAGTTATCTTCCAACTCTCACTTTGACCTCGGATTTGACATCATGTCCGAGCTTGAAGTGTATTATTATATTTCATGTGTTGGACTTGGAGAGTAGCGTGTAGCCTTACAACACTGACTATCATACCCATAGGCCACGGGAAGGCATCTCAGTAATACGAGTGACTGAAATTGTCATTTAAGATAAGATAAGATATGCCTTTATTAGTCCCACAGTGGGGAAATTCCAAAGTTGCAACACGCAATTTCAGAACAGCAGGAAAAGGTAACACAGATAATAAATAATAGCTTAAAAATAATTTTAAAAATAGACTTAAAAACTAGAAAAGCACTCAGAGAGCGCAGACCTCCGCCAAGGACTACCCCCATTTTTTATATAAATTGCGATAAAATCAGTCTTTTGGATCAGATCCGGATCAGCCTTTGGAATATGAAAGAGGATCCCATTGTCCATCCCTGAGTCAAATTTCATGGGGTTTGGTCAATAATTAACCGAGATATTGAGAAACTAAATTTTTGGCCCCATTTACCACAATGTTAACTAAAATTTCAAAGTGATCCAGAATCCAGGATTTCTTCCGGATCACCCCCAAAATGAAATCAGTTCTTCCTTTGCACATTTCCAACAAATCCTGAAAATTTCATCAAAATCGGTCCATAACTTTTTGAGTTATGTTGCTAACAGACAAACAAACAAACAAACAAACAGACAAACAGACAAACACCAGCAAAAACATAACCTCCTTGGCGGAAGTAATAATTGCACATGGATATAATTGACTGGCACATGTTCAGTGTTAACAGTGTTTGTTGTAAAGTCTGACAGCAGCAGGAAGGAAAGACCTGTGAAACCTCTCCTTCACACAGCGAAGGTGAATGAGTCTGTCACTGAAGCTGCTCTCCAGAGCAGACAGAGCGTCCTGCAGGGGGTGAGACTCATGGCCCAGCATAGAGATGACCTTAGTCAGGACCCTCCTGTTTGGCAGTTGACAGTTGGCAGAGCTATCTTGGCTTTTGACTGGGAATCCTTGCGCAGTCTACTATTCCCGCCACCGAGGTCCGAGTCGCACCGTCCCAGGAAAAGAGGGGTGTCACACGTGTCGCTAGACAAATTCCTTGGAAAACCGATTCGGAAGGATAATCAAACTCTGGGTGAGTTCTACACATTAATCTGGGATGGTTCTCACTCAAAGTGTTTAGAACCACTGACTGGAGCGTTTAAACTAAGACTTGATGTTTATTGGTTGAAGCATCAAAATAGTGAAACAAGCCGAATCAAACCTAATGTTAAATCCAGTTGAGAGAAAAGCAAACACTTCCCTCTGCATGTTTTTCACAAATAAAATAGGCTGAAGTACGTCTGTCAGCGTGTTTGTTTTGGTTAATTTGGCTCTGGCTTCCATACAAACCACAATGCTGTCCTGTGATTGGTCCGTTTCCTGACCTATCACATGCTAACGATTCAGCCAGGGCTGTTCAAGATCTATTATGAAGACTTTATGAATTCACAAAAATTTTGAAAATTTGTCTTGCTGGCAAAACTAATGACAAGTGCCTTTGTATAGTTTCTTGTAGAATGCAGTTGACATCCATTTTACATATAGATTTAAAAATGTTAAGCCAATGTGGAAAAGTGGAAAAAAGATAAAAACTCAATATAATAATGAGCAAATGGTTAAACTCATGGACCAGTTTGTGACATTTTGATGCATTTATATTCTCCCCCATCTGTCAACATGAGAACATTTGGCGAAGCATCTCTGTCCAAATGATTCTAGTGCAGATCGTCTATTTCTCATAAAAAAGTTATACATACAACACAGTATGAAACAATTATCATTATTGTTGCATAATCATATGGTACTTTGAATGCAATAAAAAGACTGTGAAGCAATCTCATTTAAATTATAATCAGATGCTTGCTTATGCAGTTGCAGTAAGAGTTGATTCTATTTTCCCACATCTTTGCACTGTAACCACTGAGACCTGACTGTTGTTGATTTACTCTCTTAAAGGTGAATTTTGAACCTTTTTTGGATTTACCACTTTTTCATAGATATGTTTTCTCTGAATGCTCCACAATAGAACATTACTCATTTATATGCAAAGAAAAATACTGTAATATAAATATATATGTAATAACTACATCTGGTGTCACCTGCTTGTCTCCATGGACATTGGTAAGTGTAATGCCATACAGTGAAGGATTTGCGGGAATGCTATATAATCTCCAAAGAGACACTCAGAAAAGTTACATTGTAGTTTAAAATTGAAGTGCTGTACTTTCCTGGAAGATATAAAAATAACACGGACTGGTTGGTATCATAGTTGTGGGAAGGGCTTAGGTCTAAAATCAAGGACATTGGGGAGTGTGAATGGAGGAGGGCAGGGGGAGCGGAGACAGCTCAGTGATGAAAGCACGAGGAGTGTGGAAGTTTTCTAGGTTAGGAGACAAACCTGGATAATTACTGTATGGAGGACACAAGACTGATTGGAAATGTATAGCAACAGGGGAAATGAACACTATAAATGTGTTTAAATTAAAATAACACATCTTGATTTGAGTTGGGTTAATCATTTTAAATGTATTTAGTTATGGAACCTTGATTATATGGGTTGTTATATTGACTTGTTTTAGTACATTCATGTAATTAACACATTTTAAGACGTATCAGTGGGAAAGGGAAAAACAAGCAGATCCAAGAATTTGAAAATAAAATGTTATTACAATCACAACTGAACCAGAGCTGCCAATTTGGATAATCCATGTCTCATGTGAATGCTCAGAACCTCCAGAATTCCCTCACTGAGCTGCAGAGGCTGCACTAGCACTGAGGCATGACTGGCTGCAGGTGACCATCCAGATCAGAGAGACATTTTAGGTTTAAACCAACTGAATATGGCAACCCAAATGAGAGACTCATGTGAGTGGATAATTGGAAGCAGATTTTTAAATATATATATAAACAACTTGACCATTATGCCAAATGTCCTTGTTATTAAGAATAAATCAGCATTATAGTCCAATGAGATTCATTTGGTCTTCTGATATTTTATGTTATTAGGTTCTTTTTTCAGACCTAGAGTTTTGTTTCATATCTGACAGTTTCGACTGCTCACTAGTGGTCTTCCTTAGAGTGGTCACGTGATGTTGCTGTGACGTGTCTGGTCAGCTGATTTAAACAGGTTTTGGTGCTGTCTTCCTACCGGTGGAGGCAGGATGACAGCGCCATCTGCAGTCCGACTTCCTCAGGACAGTATCCCAGGTGTGTGAGAGGAAAAAAGCCCCCTCATCCTGGTTTATAGTCCTGCAGGCGTTTCTGTATTTCGATTGCCTCTTTAATTCACCGGTAGGAAGACAACGCCAAAACCTGTTTAAATCAGCTGACCAGACACATCACAGCAACATCACGTGACCACTCTGAGGAAGACCACAAACTGTCAGGTATGAAACAAAACTCTAGGTCTGAAAAAAGAACCTAATAACATAAATCAGCATTATAATTATTAGCTATATTTGATTTGTTTTGTTTATGTCATCATTCCTTTCTAGCATTAATTCAATCACAAAATTCAGGTAGTTGAAATAATTGCAATTGAAATGTGCAGACACAGTCAAATCTAACACTAGGGTTAACATGCATTCAGCTAGTTTACTTTAGTCACAGCTACAAATTTATGAATCTTAATGACTGTGGTAAAGTAAGTTAAAGTTACTTTCATGGCAAAAAAAAAGCACATTACTGGTCAGTTAGACTAAGAACAACTTGAATGAGACGAGTAACTTCAACAGTGACATATTCTTACCAAGAGTCCGGCTCCATTTTATTGTTAAAACACTAATAAATATTCAAATCCTTGTGTACCTGATGCAGATCTGAATGGCATTATTGTATTGTTTTTACTCTAACTTGTTATTCTAAGTAACATTTACTTGCTCAATTCAAGGCAGTTGGTTTCTATGGTTTTATCAAGTTTACCAAGAAGAAATTACTCTTAATGTAAAGGTTACTACATAAGTCAAATTTGAGGAACTGACTGATTAGTTGGCACAGCTTTACAACATGAGTTCTATGCAGTGTTGGGGAGTAACAGATTACATGTACCGGAGTTACGTAATCAGAGTACAAATTATGAGTAACTGTATTCGGTTACAGTAACTGTTTCAGTGAGTGGTAATCGGATTACAGTTACTTTGTTGAAATAAATGGATTACACAGCGGTATTTTCCTGCTTTCATATTTTGGGCTAAACCAGGACTAAACCAGTATTAAAATCAGGACTAAAACCAGGACTAAACCAGGATTAAAATCAGGACTAAAACCAGGACTAAACCAAAACTAAACCAGGACTAAACCAAGACAAAAAAAACAGGACTAAACCAGGACTAAAACCAGGACTAAAATCAGGACTAAAAGCAGGTCTAAAACCAGGACTAAAACCAGGACTAAAACCAGGACTAAAACCAGAACTAAACCAGACTAAACCAAACTAAACCAGGACTAAACCAAGAAAAACCAGGACTAAAACCAGAACTAAACCAGGACTAAACCAAGACTAAACCAGGACTAAAACCAGGACTAAAATCAGGACTAAAAGCAGGTCTAAAACCAGGACTAAACCAGGACTAAAACCAGGACTAAAACCAGGACTAAACCAAAACTAAACCAGGACTAAACCAGGACAAAAAAACAGGACTAAACCAGGACTAAAACCAGGACTAAAATCAGGACTAAAAGCAGGTCTAAAACCAGGACTAAACCAGGACTAAAACCAGGACTAAAACCAGAACTAAACCAGGACTAAACCAAGACTAAACCAGGACTAAAACTAGGACTAAAATCAGGACTAAAAGCAGGTCTAAAACCAGGACTAAACCAGGACTAAAACCAGGACTAAAACCAGAACTAAACCAGGACTAAACCAAAACTAAACCAGGACTAAACCAAGACAAAAAAACAGGACTAAACCAGGACTAAAACCAGGACTAAAACCAGAACTAAACCAGGACTAAACCAAGACTAAACCAGGACTAAAACTAGGAATAAAATCAGGACTAAAAGCAGGTCTAAAACCAGGACTAAACCAGGACTAAAACCAGGACTAAAACCAGAACTAAACCAGGACTAAACCAAGACTAAACCAGGACTAAAACCAGGACAATATCAAGTAATCCAAAGTATTCCGATTACATTACTCACTTTAAGTAACTTAATGGATTCCGTTACAAACTACATTTTGGGGTCTGTAATCTGTAATCTGTAGGGGAATACATTTTTAAAGTAACCTTCCCAACACTGGTTCTATGAATGAAAACTAAAGTTCACTTCACTTGCCTATGCCTAAAAAGAGGAATTCACTGTACACTGCACTGAGGATTTACTTTTAAGCTCAGTTTTAGATTCACAGTCCGCTTCAGTCAGATTTTTCAAGGCAAGTTTCCTAGAATTTTTTCAAGTAAGGTCTATTTATTAGATTTTCTTCTCATTTCAAACACCAGTACGAAATGCAAGTTAGATTCCATGGGTTCTTAACACACCCATCTACACTAATCAGAACAGTTTTTTTCTGAATGCGCTCATGCAGATACGTATTTCATTTGACTGTGGAGTTGAACAGTGGGTAAAGTTGTACAGGTGAGTGTATGTAGACGAGGGGTGGAGGGGTCGGGTTGGGCTAAAGAGCGCAGAAGGACAGTTCTATTACAGTGTCATGGCGGTCAGTGCTAATGGCTCATAATAAGAAGTTGGAGACAGCTTTATAGAGCCAGAGCCGGGAGGGCACTCAGCACAGCCACAGGGGGTGCACTGACGCCTGTGACAAATGGGGGGCTGTGTGAACGCTGGAACTCTCTCTTCCTCCTCTTCTCACTCTTTTACTCTGTTTCTATCTTCTTCTGCGTTTCTCTTTCCTTCTCGTCTCTCTTTCTTTCCGTGTTTCTGTAACTCCTCGCTTTCTCTCTTTCACCTACTCTTTTCCTCGTTCTCTCCCTTTTTCCACTCTCCTTTTTTATCAAGATTACTCTCGACTCTCTCCCTCTCTCCTTCTATTTCAAACCCCTCTTTCATCTACTCTTTCTCCTTCACTCTTCTCTCCCTCCTTCTCTTTTTCTTCTCTCACTGTCTCTTCTCTGTCACACACTCTCTCTCCCTCTCTCCTTCTATTTCAAGCCCCTCTTTCTTCTACTCTTTCTCCTTCTCTCCTCTTTCCCTCCTTCTCTATTTCTTCCTCTCTGCATCTCTTCCTCATTTTCTCTTTTCCTCAGTCTCTTTTCTCTCTCGCTCCTCTTCGTCTATCTCTCCTGTTCTCTCTTCCCCGTTTCTCCCTCCTTCCCTTTCCCCTTCTATCTCTCCGTCCTATACCAACCGTTCTCTCTCTCTCTGTTACTGACGTGGAACAGCAGGGGAAGACAAACGCAGTGTAATGAGCAGCCATAAGGATGCCCAGGACACTAGTTCAGCAGAGTTCACTATAGGAGAAGACTGGGCTGTTCAGGTTTGTGTTTTTAGAAAGAACAGGACAAGGCAGTTGTTGGCACACATTTATTTTAGTGGTAAATTGTTACATACAGGCTGCAAGGTACTGTACTAACCTGGAACACAGAAAAATGATACTGAAAACTATACTGTAAGTTAATTTTACCTTTTTTAAAAATTTGAGTAGATTCAGCTTGACAAGTAAAATGATCTACCAGTGGAATAAGTGTGTTTTTCTATTTCAAGCAACATTCAGTTTTGTTTCTTAAGTGCAAAAAATAGTTTTTTCACATTTTAAGTACAAAAAGTCTTATTCTACTGGTGGACAATTTTACTTGTCAAGTGAAATTTACTCAAATCATGATAAAACTTTTAAAATTCAAGTCATCTTAACTTGGCTAGATTTAGTTTTTTGCAGTGTACATGGTTTTATATTCTGTCAAAAAAGGTAAAAAAATAAAATAAAATTGTCAAAGATCACTAGCCTGATTCATCAGTCGGTTTCACTTTGTGGAAACCGTCTGACCTCGCAGCATTAGGATTCGTTCGCTCGACATTAGACGGTTGCTTTTTAAAAATTTAACCAATCTCTGCTATTTGGTCGTGATGTACAGTATGTAATGCGCCGCTAACGAGGCTAACAGGTATATTAAGGTATATTTTCCCAAATCCCGTAGGAAGAAGGGCAATAACATCTTTCCTTTCTCTTTGTTTCCGGCTTTAAATGCTCAATCTTGGGAATCGTTGCCAACACAGAATGTACGGCTCTTCTCGATCAGCTGGTGCCCAAACTTGCACTTCCGGGTTCTCGCAAACCGTCTAGTGTATTCCGATTCCTGACCTAGTCACTGAAGAGAAATGAAATTGAGTGGAAGCACTAGGTGGCACCAGCCCGGCTAAAGGATCACATCAACATATAGCAAAATAATAATTAATTGTAGTTAAAGATGCACTGTGTAACTTTTCCTGTACAGAGTCAAGAAACATGCGTATCTCCATAGATTTGTTATGGGTATACCTGGAAAATTCCACTGTATAGCACTGAGGATAGATCACTCCATGGAGACCAGCGAGTGATGCCACCGGGCCAGGTTACAGGTCATATCTGTGGAGAGATGACCCTGCTCACCTATATATAGAATATATGTTTTTGAAGTTGTTTTTAAGCAAATTAAATATATAGTAAATGTAAGATATTTAAGTTTAATCCCATAATGGGGAATATTTCAGGTCCATATACCAGAAAAGTTACATAGTGTGCCTTTAAATCTGGTCACAGTTAGTGTAATAATGAGACAGACAACTGCTTCAAAAATACTGTCCCACACCAAAAACACAAAAAACACCTTGTATATATTTTAACATAGTGTAACACGTTTATTTCTATAGCCAGATGTACACTAAGGAACAGGATTTTCACAGCACAACGGCAGATTGACATTTTAAAAAACGAAACCAGATGGCACAGAGTACAAGGAAGTACAAATTACTGTCTTGGCTTGTATGTGGTTGCCCTTTTCCATTGGGAGCTTGGTTCTAGCGGGTTTCTAGTGTATGTTACTGTATACAGCTTGCCAACCAACTTTATATCCATGCACCTGGGCGAGGCAATTATCACAGCTTGTCTTCAGTTCACAATTGCAGGTTGCAAGATCGCCTGTGGCCAAAAAGTCAGTCGATACCTTTGATGGATCAAAAGAATATGATTATTTTTGTCACGGTGATCTCAAAACTACCTGTATTTTTTGTTGTTGTATGTTTGGTGTTTGTTGGTGTGTCAATTTCACCGCCCTCATCACCTCCACTGGTTCATTTCTGGTGGAAGATGCTGAGGTTTTGTTTAGTGAGGAAGAGCTATTATGCAAAATCCACTTTTCAGAGCCATAAACCATGTTATAGTTGTTTCCCCTTGCCATTTACTCAGCCAAAGTTTCTGGAGTGATTGCTGCATGTTTGAGCAATGTTTAATAATTTATTTTCAAGATACCATTTTGCTGATCAGCTCTTTTCACGACCAACAGTATATGTCCACTGCTCTGTACTTACTTCGTTCTGAAAAGTTTAAGATTCTGCAGTGTCACAGTCAGTTTGGTACAAATATTTTTAAAAATCTGCACCCAGTGTGATCTGCCACTATCCACTGGAGGTGCCAACAGCTGCTCATCTCTTTGTTGTGATCGAATTTATGGCCAACACAGTTTTCTAATGACAGTGGATTGGTTTCTTTTATTGAGATGTTTTAGATGAATATTGGGATTTAAAATGGTCAAAATATAACATAATCATCCACATGTCATAAATTATAATTATATTGCAGACACAAGCATAGGTCTGCTTTTTAAAAAATGGTCTTCAGCATTGAAACTGGAAAGCCAACTGAGAGACTCATGTGAGGCTCATTTTGCTTTATGATTGGAGGCTCATTTTGCTTTATGATTGGACAATCATTTTGAGAACCAAAACACCAAATGTAATTACAAATAAATCAGTACAGTTGTCACCAGTAAAAGTCATATTTGATATATCTACCCTGTACATGGGAATGTAGTTAGGTCATGTTTATGTCATTTCAAATCAAAATCTTACATCATGCGGTTTCTTAAAAGTACTTTAAAATCTGGGAAAGCTGCCATGTTGACCCACTGGTCCCACTGGTGACTCCAACTAAAAGGTCACTCAATACACTTCATAATCCAATCGTATCATGCTGTCTTTTTGTCGCCCAATTGCTCTTTTTTCAGTCACGCTTTCTGTTACTATGAAAACCCAACTGTTGTCGACTGTTGGTAGGGCATTACGCAAATCAAACTTCTCAAAACTGTGCCTGTATCTTGCACCATTTGGTCCCATGCAAAAGCAAAGAGGGGCGTCTGTTGGAAGTTCACAGTCATGGAGTGTGTGGGTGTGCGCTGGTTAAGCTGAGTAAAGCTGCAGCCGGCTGTTGGATCTCTGTGATCTATCCAATAAGAGGCTTACTGTCTGTACTGGGACTGACTGGGCCTGAGTCTGGGAACCATTACAGCTTATATACAGTATAGGAATCACCAAAATGTACATGTCATGAAGACTGGGGATCTTTGTAGTTCATCTGGTTAAGTGTCAGGTTGATAGTGCATATTTTAAAACCTATATGAAGGTTCCACTTTTGTCACTTCGGTAACTTTGTAAAATGTTATTTTTCAGTTGATGGGGTTGCAAAAGAATATTTTATTCTGTCAACTGGACAAATGTTTTATAGTGAACACGTTTCATGACCCATCCAAGTGGCTTCTTCAGTTCTGACCGGAGTCTGGAGGATGCTTTATATCTGTCTGAAGGTTGGAGCTACCACACCTAGTTGTTTACACTGCACTGAAGGATTACAGATACAAGACACACAGACTATTGATTGGCTTAATGATTTGGGTTTTCTTGCATTTCTTCACTGACATGTGAAAGTAAAGTAGGTTATTTGTCTAACACAAATTGTTTGGTTAAATTACACACACAGGGAGACAATAGTTAAAATTCAAACATAAATGTTTTGGCTTGTTCCTCTCCATAAAGTCCTGATATGGTGTCAGACCATTTCTAGTAATTGTGTTGTATTTATTTGGTCGACTCATGTCCAGATAGCCATTGACAAGGGTCTATGTTGACTAAGACCTCCTCATTTAAATTGGATAAAATGCTAATGAATAGATTAATTTGGATTATACAAGTTGGATACCCCAGTCACCACCAAAAAGTGCATTAGTGCAGGCTGCATTATTTGTAAGTTGACACATAAAACAAGTTAAGGCATTGCCCAAGATGTGTGAAAAATTCCTTTGTCGTCCAGGTAGAATCCATGGCAAAGGAGAAATTCAATCTGTCAACTGAACAAAAGTTTATTTTCAGAACTGAAGAAGCAGCTTGGATGAGCTGCGAAAGGTATCGGACCAAATAAACTTTAGTCCAGTTGTCAAATTGAATTTCTCCTTTGCCAGGCACTGCCCAAGATAAGAGGCAGTAGGTGACACCCTTCTTCAGATCTTAAACCATGATTTGGTCAAGAGTTCCAAATTTTGCCTTTTATGCATGTTTTATGTTTATGAGGGTAGTAGAGAACCCAATGCAGACCCACATGGGAGAATCATTAAATTAAATATATCTGATATTGAGGTCTGCCAGCACTTATTAAATTCCATACATCATACAGTATGAGACAACAGGCATGCAGCAATAGACTGGCTTCAGTAGATAAGTTAGAACCACTTTGTACTTGAACAAAACCGTCTGACTTGCTGACATAAACTACAAATTAACCGTCGACAAAGCAGAGGAGCTCTTTGATTCCTAAGCACACTCAAACCGTTGAGATAACCCAAAAACAAAAGAATCCAACTAATTCGGAGACAAACGAGTGGAGAGGGGGCAGAGCGGGAAAAAAAAAAAAAAAAAAACAGATGGGGAACAAGACGAGAAGACTAAGACAAAAGCTCGTGCACAACGGCCACGGCGAGGATTGATTAATATGGGCTATTAAGCTATAACACCAGATCATAGTCTGCTCCCTGTGGCCATATTAGGGTGACATGATGAAGCGCCTGTATTAGCCATGGGAGAGTGCTAGTGATGCAGATAATAGCCACATCCCGGGAGACTTGCGGAGGGAATTAATGCTGCTGTCTAACTCACACACAACCACTGGAACACACTAGCACAAGCCTGGCTGCATCATTTACATAGACGCATTATAGAAGCTATGTATAGAGTATGGACAGAACTAACCTGCTAGCTGCTGTGTTCCAGATAAAGAGGCTGCATGAGCACTAAGTGATTCCATCCGAGTTGACTACAGAAAAATCTGAGCCTCTCTCTTTTTACTCGCTCTACATCATCCTGCTGGTTTTATTTTTTCTATTCTGTCCATAAATCAAGATATGACCAATAATAACAGACCAAGCAGGTGCCTTTGTTCCCCGAGGTCATCTACCACTAGGTGTGATTGACAGCTGTCGTGCCTTATTGCTACCTTCAGCAACGCCCCTGACAGACCTTTTTCACAATGGCTGTAAGTGCTATGATGTAGGGTAAACACTTCCAGTTAATGCTTTTCTGTGGTAAAATATCTGTGGAAATGTCTCGCTTATTTTCCACCAGCTTCACATATCTACCTAACCATCACCAAATCTTCATCTAACAAGGTCGACAAAGAATATATTCTGTCCATGAAGAATTTATCCACAACTATCAAGGTAAGAAAGACGAAAGCTTAAAGGCGAACAATGACTAGCATTAGTGAACTCCTGAGAAAAACTAATATTATGGTCATGAAAAAAACATAGTAAATCAAGTAACTTGTTCACTCAGACTAATTTTAGAATTAAAATTAAAAATCAATTTCATGATGTAACATATTAGCAAACACAGAGAGATATGTGCAGTTTAAATGCTAGACATTTGGGGTGTAACAATAACCAAAATATCGTGATATCGTAACGCCAAACGTCTGTGGGCCATCACAATATATCGAATCACAGTTTCTTTGCTTAAATTCATTGTTATGGTGCAGCAATAGCTAAAAAATACAGAGGGAACTACACTGACCATGATCCTTTGCTCCGTTTTGGTGCAAACTACATGAAGAAATAACAGTTCTAAGCACTTTTAAATCTTAGTTCTTTGAATTACGTCTTGTCAAGGCATTTTAAGAGGAAAAAGTAGCATATTCACAATTGTGTTTGCCTCCATAACATCGCAATAAATACCGAACTGTGTGATGTATATCGTGAAAATATTATACCATGAGATTTGGATATCGTTACATCCCTACTAGACATGTAATCTGTGAACATCATGAAATTTATTTAACAAGTTACTTCTTGATAAATTTATTATTATTTATGTTTTATTCATGACAATATCGTTATTTTTGCTCAAGAATAGATGCTCGTCGTTGTTCGCCTTTAAGTTTTCGTCCTTCTTACCTTGACAGTTGTGGATAAATTCTTCATTGACAAATGTGATGGTGGTGATGGGGCAGATCTGTGAAGCTGGTGGAAAATATGCGAGACATTTCCACTGATATTTTGCCATAGAAAAGCATTAGCCAGATGTAGGGGACCACCGGCATGACTCTGAAAGTTAGGACACTTTGGCCCAAAAGTGAGGACACTACCAGGGGGGTGATGAAGACAACTTATGTTGGTTGGTTGTTGTTGGGGCCAAAAAAGACGATAAAGACAGGCAAAAAAAAAAGACGGTAAAGCACTGCTTGTGTTCTCCTTGTGCCGTTCTGTGTCTGCGTGTCACTCTGACGCATCTTTACCATCTTACCTACTCACATCAATGTCAATACAGCAGAGTTTACAGAAGAAATAGTATTCTCCTTTGGTGTTCTTGCTGGCAAAATGATGCTGTGAGCACCAAGCATGTTTGAAGGGTGTCTTCCTTTTTGGCATTTACTTTTGTTCAACAGCAAACAGTTTCAGACACTGCTATTGCAGCATCGCAGGTGTAATGTGGGCAGGGGATTGTAAGGATGAGCGCAACAGTGTCGGTCGAGGGTTGGAAATGAGGACAAAATGTCAAAAATGAGGATGCATAACAGAAGTCTGGACAGAAGGCTCTAAAACCGGACTGTCCGGCCAAAATCCAGATGAATGATCACCCTAACCAGACGTGACATTTACCCTACATTGCAGCACTTCTGGCCATTGTGACAATGGTCTATTGCCCATGTGGAATTTCAAATATTGAACTTGGTTGCAAATTAGCCACTATAAATACTAGGCTTGCTGAGCTGCATTAGTCTACCACCATACTTCAACCCATTTCTATAAATATATTCTATGATATGCACAGACAAAAAAAAAGATGGCCATTTATTTTAGTTGTGTTATGGTGACGTTTACTGATAATACCCACAACGGCACAATAATCCTTTTCTTCCTCAGACAGGTACACCACCCCCCACTGACACTAAATGCGAATACAGCGTTTAACAATTTGGCGTTCCTTTTGTGCCTGTTGTGGTAGGAGGAAATAAAGTACAAGTGAAGGGGATTATACTGCTATCTGTATCCTCACACACGCACAGGCACCTTTCATAGTTTCCGTGCCAGTGTTAAGCCGTCTAAAATGCCTCGCCGGAGCTCATTCTCACCAGATTTCCACGCGTCTTACTCCTCCTTATAGAGAAGGGTGTTATGGGTGGTGTGATGATTTGCTGGCAGATAGAACACAAAAGCTGCGGTATGCAAGAAAACCTGAGAAGTTTGATCCATTTTAATGTGATCGTGATGAAAATTAATTGTTGCCCAAATGTTTTAGGAATGAACAAATCACAGACTAATCATACTGTGCCGTTTTACAAATGTTTAACAAATATTGAGACGAAACACCTTAACTTCACCCAAAACTACATTTCAGATAGAGCTGAAACATGCGATGACAACTTCTAGTGTTGTTTCCGACACTGGGCTTGTCTACCAAGTGTGAGAAAACCCGAAGTAAATGTGATGAGCAGTAAAATAAAGACAGCCTATGCATGTGCTGTTTGGAATCATTTTGAATTTGGCATCTTCATCTTTTGTAATCGCATGTACCCAGTTCGCTTGGAGTTGTGTGTCTCTGGGGAAATTATGAAAACGGAGGTATGGTTGTAATTGTTGATTAGCCAAACATAACGGAACGCTACAATGACATGTAGGGGAAGAAAACTGAGCAAATTTCAAATTTTTCTTAGATTTTGTCAGACTTACTACTGCGAACAGAGCCCATCGGAAGTTGTCATTGTTGTTTCCAAACGTCTTCCTGGTTTGTGACGTAAGTGTGAATAGAGCCTATTGGGTAGGACCTGAAGGACTAAAGAAGAAAATGAGGGGGGAGGAGGGGCAGGGTCTGAACATCTGAGGAAGAGTGTGATTGGTCTAACATGTGTCCATACTTCAAACTCAAAGCCAGGTAAGCAGAAACATGTGGCTGTAATCGGGGCAGTGAGTGATGACATGTAATACCTGAAATTGCAGTGGCCACTGGATACAGGACACACCAATGTTTTTGATGACAAAGCTGCAAATATAGACTTGGAACTGAATTCAGTTAGTTAAAGCTCATTCATTACGCGAAAGTTACTCTTTAAGATATGTTATAATGCTGTTACCTCATCATTGGCAAAGGAGAAATTCACTTTGTCAACTGGACAACGTTTCTTTGGTCGAATACATTTTGCAGCTCATCCAAGCTGCTTCTTCAGCTCTGAGGTTCTGAACTGGATGAGATGCGAAACATATTCAACCAAATACACTTTGTCCAGTTGACAAATTGAATTTCTCCTTTGCCATGGATTCTACGTGGACGACTAAAGGATTTTTCACTTACCTCATCATTCTTACTTGTTTGAGTAACCCTTTATTCTTAATCTTACCTCCAAAGCTCAAAATGTTCTGTTTCAACTTGTGATATCATAAAGCAGTACTTGCCAGTGATGGTGTATGGCAAGGGTCTCCAACCAATCCAAATAGCTTGCCAAGTGATTTCTGAATTCTATGTATTGCGAATAATAAGTCAAATTTGATGAATTGCCAGTGTAAATATTTGGTACACCAATACATGGATAATGGTTTATGTTTTATAAGCATCTAACTGTTCCCCATCTAAGGCTTGCCGTGGCTCTTATGTTTACTCAGTTTCTTTGCAACTACTGAAATTGAAAGCTCTCTGGTATTTTTGTTTTGTAAAGGTTGCTCACTGGAGAAAAAAAGGTTGGAGACCCCTGTTCTATGGAGTTTAAAAACACAGTTGAGCATTTCCAGTATTACCATGACATCACAAGGTGGAACAGTGTTTTCTGTTTGATAGAAGAACACAACCTAAATATGCAGAATGTGTGAGTTAAACGTGTGTGAATGAACCAAAACACAACTCAAATAACAAAATATGGGCCCTTTTAAGTAGCAAAAAAGTTGATTCACTAGTAATGTTTAGTTCCACTTTAATTAATCGTAGCTTCATTAGCATAGCATCCACAAGGGATAAGGGCTTCAATTGTTTAGTTTCCCATTGTTCATTCCCATTGCTGACAGCAGGGACAGAGGGAGCCCCAGCGCCTAAGTACTGCATTGTAAATTAAGGTGTATTTTACAAACACATGCACTATTAGAAAATGTGAAAGACTTATCCCAAGGTGTCCAGAAGCACATTTAAGGGGGAATTAAAGCCAAAAGAATGCATATTAGTTCTTTAACCTCACTTGTAACTATTGTCTTTTTCTCTTCTGCAGTGGGAGGAGATCGGAGAGGTGGACGAGGACTACGCTCCCATCCACACGTACCAGGTCTGCCGCGTCATGGAGCAGAACCAAAACAACTGGCTCCACACCAACTGGATCCTGACCGAAGGCGCCCAGAGAGTCTTCATCGAGCTCAAATTCACCCTGAGAGACTGCAACAGCTTACCGGGCGGCGTCGGTACCTGCAAGGAAACTTTCAACATGTACTACTACGAAACCAACGGCGACGATGACGAAGAGGAAGGGACATTACGAGACGGGGTCGGGATAACGGACGAAGAGGATTGGGGTCTAAAGGAAAGCCGGTATATCAAGATTGACACCATAGCGGCTGATGAGAGCTTCACCGAGCTAGACCTTGGCGATCGCGTGATGAAACTGAACACGGAAGTTCGAGATCTTGGTCCGCTGACAAAGAAGGGCTTCTACCTCGCGTTCCAGGATTTGGGAGCATGCATAGCGCTGGTGTCGGTGAGGGTGTTTTACAAGAGATGTCCGTTTTTGGTGAAAAGTCTGGCGGAGTTTCCGGACACCATTCCTGGCTCGGAGGCATCGCAGCTGGTGGAGGTGGTGGGGCGCTGTGTGAATAACTCGCTGCCGCTGTACGAGCCTCCCAGAATGCATTGCAGCACGGAGGGGGAGTGGCTAGTGCCCATCGGGAAGTGCGTGTGCAAGCCGGGATTCGAGGAGATCAATGGACTGTGTCACGGTAAGATGTTTTCTTTATTTCTTAGTTTGATATGTGCAGCATGCGGAGCTTCTATTCGACTCAAAGGTGCACTGCGTAACTTTTCAGACTGGAGATGTTATTTCTTTGCCTGTAATGCTCCACAATATATATTACACTTATACAAGATGAATTTATTCGATTATGGGTGTTTTTACCTTTAAAGACATGCATTCTTACTATGAGTGGAGTCACCTCTTCGTAGATCTCACCTGTAAATTGGCTTTGCGGCACCTCCTGCTCGTTTCTATGGAAGATTGGAAAGTTTCATGCTATATGTTGGAAAATTGTAGGTAAAGCAGCAACACCTCCTCGGAGACAAATGACTAGCAGCCAGCACTAGAAATGTTACACAGTGCACATTTCAACACCTACATCTGAGTACAGTAGCCGATCAAAAACATTTTCTATCTTGGAATTTGTATTATTTTATCCATCAGAGTAAAAACTCATTTCACATCGACTTATAGAATTGTCTAGTAGTAGATGAACATACTCAATACCAATCCAAGTCTTGATTTTATTTTCAAAACACTACACTAGGCATATTTTACTATACAAGCATTTTGAATTGCATTATTTAAAATACATATACACTTTTTTCAGGTATGTAGTGATAATTTGTTATTATAAATAATTATCAAAAAAATAACAAACTTACCTCCATGTTCTAATGTTTGCACGTGAAAGTAGTTTAAATTCCTGTTTCTACTGTGTTCATGGGTTTGTTCATTTTGACGACTGGTGCTCATTCCAATGTTTACTCTTTTGGTTTTATGTGTCAATTGTTCCCAACGATCCTCATTTGTTATCATTCTAAAACCTACTCCAAGAAGTAAAAAGCCTTCGAAATGTTCACCAGTAACACGCCACAGCACTACTCTACCTTCCAGAGTGATTTAACCTGATTTTGTTGAGTAGTAGTAGTAGTATCTTTTACAAATTACAAACATGCTACTAGTATTAGCCCTGTCATTTAAAAGTCCACTTGAATACAGATGTACACAATGCAGACGACTGTAGTCTGACTGAAGTACTTTTAATTTGTCTTAAACCACTATACATTTAAATTTTGTTAGTTATATGTCATTATTTGTAATTTAATTGTAATTATATGTACAACAGAGGGTGACAGTAGCTCACTTGGTAGAGCTTTTGTCCGCTGATTCAAAGGTTGGCTCTTCGAATCCCACTCTCGACATAAACATCTCGATTGACCGATTTATGTAATTATTTTCGGCAAGTAAGAAATATACATTCTCTTACAATCGAACATACAGCATTAATGAAATCATAGCAGAAATAACAACAACAAAAAATTAAAAAAATGGCCCAAAAAGGAGTGGGAAGAAGAAAATGTATTTAATCCCTCCCCCCTCTTCTGATCTAACACAATGAGCTTTATTTTGAAATTTTCAGACATTTTACATTAAACTATATGAACTATTTACAATTTATTTACTTTATGGGAATTTATTTATTTGTTATTCATCGTCGGTTGATCGGTCAGATTGGCGATGCGATTCCAGCTTCCACACATGAATGCTGTTGTTGTGTCCTTAGGCTAGTATCTGCGTACACTGGTGTATGAATGTGTGTGTGTGAATGGGTGAGTGGTTCCTTGATGAAAAGGTCTTTGAGTGTCTTGAAGGTGGAAAAGCGTTGTATAAAATAAGACCATTTACCAACAGTTGGAAGGAGGATGATCTGAAGATTTGGTCATGAATTGTGCTAGTTTGCATGAACTCACGTAGTTGCAGTTCCATCTTGAGATCGTAGAGATAATAAACAGTTTGAGATCTTTTGCCACACCTCCGTTTTAGTCGACTAAAACTGGCAAGACTTAATACTGTAGATCATCTCCCTTTGCTCCTGTCTGTGGCTTCCGTAAACATCCCGCTCTTCACATGTGGGAGACTGCGTTGCTTTTCCCATGCTTTGCTTTGGCTCTGCTCTGTATACATCCACATTCGCCCTTCCATCCTGCGCCAGTCTTGTTTATTTTGGTATAGCGCTGTGTTTGTTTTTAGTTCTGCGTGCTTGAGTGCGCTCCTGTTTATTCCCTTTGTAAGAGTAGCTCAGTGGGCGCCTGTGTTTTTAGCCTTGTAGCCGATTTCCCCCCGGGCCCTGCAGCACTTTGCCACTCTCAAGCTCTCTGGTTTGAGTATAGGGATGGGCCATATGCCAAAATACTGAAATCCACATTTTCTTGGAGTAGACATTAACGTAATAAGTGATCATTGTGATTTTTAAGGTCACTATATAATCGTAATTGCTTGGAGCGCCCGTGACAGTTTAGTCTACTAATTTCACTCAAACACATTTTGCTAAAACATTTCAACTCATTTTCCCCAGTTTGGACAGTTTTCATGTTTAAAATTGGAAATAGTGACGTCACACTATAACTGTTACTTAGCAAATCTCCTCTAATGAACACAGAAACTATAATTTGACAAATACAAATACAAGAAAAACACCTTTATTTTGTTGAAATAAATAGAATAGTTTTTCTTACATGTAAATTGTGCCAAACCTTTGGATAGAAATCTCTCTAGCATGATGTCATCAATGTGTTTCAACATATTTTTCAACTTTTCCACATCCGTTTCTTCTTAATTGGTGTAAAACGTATCATTTATATTTTTACGATAGTTATAATCCCACCAAATTAAATCAAAATTAGATTAGAGAATCATAAAAATCTGTCATATACGCTTTAAAATTGACAATTAAAAGCAAGAAGTTAAAACACTGCACGTGAATCATTTGAAACTTCTTCTGTAGATTTCTTAAGTAAGAAAAAAAAATACAAATGTTTCATCATGTTTCCATATAAAAATACTAATCAGTACAAAACATTTTATTCCCATTTGAGCAGGTATTGATACTAACAAAGTCACATTCACAGGACAGAAATTAACCTTTCCTGAATAGCTTTAGAGCAGAAGAGCATTATGGGACTGAGGGATTTCACAGTTATAAGGCAGCATGGTAATATAAAAGAAAGTGCTATGAGTTATACGGAATACCCTGCATGTCCTGCAATAAAACATACATCAAGGAAACAGGGAGGGTATTCAGTACACGAATAAAGGAACATAAAACAGAATGCGAGAAGGAAACAGCGAAGGCGTGCGCACGAGCGACAAAACACAAAGCGGAACAGGAACAACACAAATCAGCCATCCCTGACCTTATTATGGACTGGGACGGAGCAAACATCACTGGGACAGAGGAAAACAAACATCGCCGCTGGATTAAAGAGCCAATCAAAATACGGAAACATGCCCATGGGACTATAAACCGGGTCAAAGGGGCTTTTTTACTCTCACACACCTGGAATACTGTCCTGAGGAAGTCAGACTGCAGATGGCGCTGTCATCCTGCCTCTACCGGTGGGAAGAAAGCACCAAAACCTGTAAAAATCAGGTGACTGGACACGTCACAGGAACATCACGTGACCACTCTGAGGAAGACCGTTAGTGAGCAGTCGAAACTCAAACAAAATTCTTGGTCTGAAAAAAGAACCTAATAACACAAAATATCAAAAGACCAAATAAACCTCAGTGAACTACTATGAGTTAATGTTGAAAATCACACGTTTTTGTCTAAAGCAGGGGTGGACTAAGTCATGGGCCAAACTAAATATTTATTGAAAAATTTCAACAACATCTGCATGCTTTCTCTTCTTTTGAGATAAGTAATCTTAAACCTTTTCTTATATAAATGTATATGTATGTATATAGAAAATAAATGTTTAATAATAGTTTTGCTTAAACATTGAATCCAGAACAAGCATAATGTAAAATAGTAACAAAATTTAAAATAAATCATGTCTCTATAGCCAGTGGGCCAGCTCTAATACGTATTTGATATGATCTTGTGGGCCAAATATAATTATATCCCGGGCCAAATTTAGCCCCCGAGCCTGAGTTTGACATGTTTGGTCTACAATACTTTAAAAAAAAAATATTATTATGGTGGTGCCAGAATCAGTATTGAGTATTGGGTCTATTCCTTAGTCACGAATCAAGTCTGAAATTGTCCTACCCTGACAATACGAGCACATTCTTACTATCACCAACATCCACTCCCAACACTGCCAGCTCTCTCCTTTCCAATCTGCTTCCAAATGACTTCATCTCTAGTCTGTGTTTGTGCATCCCGAACGAGCTCTGAGTGGCATCGCAGAGAATGGGAAGATTTAGCGGTGGGAATGATCCGCTGCATGCAAAAATGGAAAGTCTGATTATGTGCGAGCTCTTGGATCTTCGGTGTCAGTCTCTCAACAAAGTCTGATCTTGTGGCTAGAGCTAATCAAGTGTCACTCCACACGCGTAATCACAAATGAAGGCGCTCTTGGCACGACTCGATGTATGCATATGAATTATGTTGGGAGTTGGAGTGAGTTGCAGTAGTTAGTTAAAAAATAAGACTGATACTGATTGCTGGTACTACATCTGTGGCGGATATACGGGATGTGTACATGTGCAGTGGTGGAATGTAATAAAGTACTGTACTTAAATTTTTGGTATCTGTATTTTACTGTACATTTAAGCTGGATACTTTTTACTTTTACTTCATTACCTTTGAGAGCAAGTATCTGTACTTTCACATCACTACATCCTTGAACTGGACTGAAAGGTAAAAGTATTTTTTATTGCATTTTAAGATATATTTTTCCCTTAACATTTAGCTTTATTACTATTGTGTACTATTTGTTATCAGTATGAATAGTCCAAATGAGGATCGAGCTTCAATTCTAGTTTTAACATAATTTAGTAAAAATACAAAAATACTGAAACATTGATATATCATGAAACTAAATTTGGGGATACAGTACGATTATCATGGGCTTCTGCATTGAGTATTTTTGTGTATCTTTTAACATTTTTTTGTGACACACTACTATTTTATCGTGTATTTATTAATTATTATTAATAATGACATTATTTGAGAGGCAGGTCCCACATTTCACATTTCTTTCATCCACATTATGTGCAATAAACACTTATAAAAACTCAATTACAAAATAAAGTGTTACAGAGCTCCAATGCAGAGTAGCTTTGTTCCATAAACACTTAGTTAAATTCATCCATCACACTTGACTAAAATCACAATAAATATTAAATATATGTAAAAACACACGCTTTTTCCAAGACAAATGTGCTAAAATCAATCGATAAATTTATTCATAAGTATGATCGCAGCTCGAACGAAGCTCCTTTTAAAATGATTCATTCTAGATCTTGGGACTAAAAGGATGAACAATCACCTCACTCGCCCATTTAACCAACTGATTCAGGGAGTTTTTGTTTTTAACAGAGACGCTCCCAAACCATGAGACCAATGAAAAAGTTAACACTGATTCCATAAACGTTTTATAGTGTCATCATGGTTTTGTTTACATGATAAAAGGACAACCTCCTCAGACAATGAAGGCGCTGGTGCCTCTTTTACACACTGCAGTACAATTATCGTCAAAGCTCAATTTTGAATCAATGAGTGTTCCAAGATGCTTATAGGCGTCCACACACTCAACAGACTGCCCTTGTATATGTGACGTCATTCTGAGGCGCACTCTTTCGAAAGTCAATAATCATATCCTTTGTTTTGGATGCGTTTAGGTGCAGATATCACTCTTCACACTGTTTTAGAAAGTCATCAACAATTGCCGCACTTGACATATTCACTGTGTATTAACTTTGCATAAATAGTGGTTTAACGAAGAAATATTGTTGCACAAAATGCATCTGTTTCTTTAAAAATGCCAAAATATCATAGAGCATCATCATCATATTGTCATAATTAGGAGTGTGAAAAAATATTGAAATATCGATATATTGTATAATTTCATTCGATGATACAGTATTGATATCATGGGCTGCTCTAGCGATATATCACCAAGAGTATTTTTAGGTATATTTTACTCATTATTTTGTGTAAGAGCTACAGTTGTGTTGACATTTTTACAGTTTTGAGTAAAATGGGCATTTTTCATATTAACTTTGCACATACTTTGTGGTTTAATAAAGATTTTTAGTATCAGCCATGATTTAGCCTTTGTTTTTCACTGAACTGTATCGAATCAATTTGAAATATATCGTAACGAATTGCATTGAATCGAAAGTGCACTGTATAGAAAAACGTATTGTTTCGTGGACTGTGTATCGAGGTATGTATCGTATCGGCAACTTCTTAACGATACCCAGCCCTAGTCATAATATCGTATCATGAGTGGTATATCGTGCGTCGTGGGTGTCGGTAGTTTAGACAGCCTTACAACAGCACTCCACTTTCTTCCAAAACCCCACATCCCCTGCAGCCTTCTTCGCTGTGATTACTGCAGTCTAATCAGAGACACAACATGGCGGTTAGACACAGAACACACATTTGAGCGCTGTGTACCCCTCGCTCCTCTGCTGGGACGTCATTAGCAGATGCGTACCAGAGGACCAGTGTCCTGCCTCCAGTCACTGCCAGTCTCTGCCCCATCACCCACTCTGCTCCACTGGGGACTCTACTCAGCTGACAGGGAGAGATGATGACTTACTCTGGACTGACTTTACTGTTCTGTTATCTGTCACGGGCAGTGCAGATATCAGCTTTGTAACACTTGGGCTATGGCAGGCAGTGTTGGAGTAAGTGTGGATTTGGTGGATACTGCAAAGGGGGCATGTAAAAGAAGACGTATCATGCTTTCTTACTGGGATTTGGTGAGACATTGTAACATATATAGACTGTTATTTTACATTTTGATCATTGTAACTTGCAATATTTATCAAGCAACTTAATATTTAGAAATGGGACATTGACTTGACGTTGACAGCTTAAAATTGGCTTATTATTGGACCCATTTATTACCATTTTGTTGTAGCAAGCATTAGATTTTAATTAGGCATTGTTTGTTTGTTTTGTTTAGTTTTTGGTTTTTTGAAATAGTGGCTATGCAAAATGTGTCTGGTTAGAATATTTTGGATAATCACAAATATGTACACAGCAGGGATGGGCGAAGGTGAAAATAGAAATTTGCTCGACAATACAGTATTATACACATGGGATAATCAATATACAACTCTGAGAAGTGAAGTGGCGTATGTATAATATGTCTCATTGATGATTCCACCTTATTGTTATCCATACCACCCTTATTTGTACAACACGTTTAAGCAACACATGGGTTATGTTTACACGGAAACGAATCACCGTATCACCGTATCAGAAACGATTTTCCATCCAGACACGTTGTTTTTGTGTTCGTAAGCCTTCTCCATCCACACAGCTTTGAGCGTATTTGTTTACGTTTTACAGAAACGAAACTTAAAACGACATGGCTAATTTGCATAAACTAAGAGTTCATAAAACAGCTTGCTCCTTGTGCTGCTGATGCGGTTCAGCTTTTGTCGGACTGAAGGACACGACTCAGTGAAATATGAGTGTTCTTTCTGTGACAGAGGGGTGTTCTGCTAACTGTGTCTGAAGTTGCAGCAGCCGATTTCGAGCCGAGGAAGAGCGTGAAAACAGTCTTTTCATGGACTAGCAAGACGTGTACTAGCAAGTAGTTCTAGCCACGCTGTTTCCCTTTTGTCTATGGTTTGTTTAAACTGTTTTCTGCAATAGTGTCACATGACCAATGTCACGAACCCAGCGAATCATGAAGGCACAAGTCACAGTGACCTGGTTCAATAAGGACGGCAACTAGAGCTCCTATGTCAGCGTATCAACATTTTCAGGCGTCCACACAGTGCCGGATCAGATCCATACTCAGATGAATTCGTGGGAGCTGGCGGCACCAGATCGTTTCGTCTCTGGAGCCGTTTTCCATCGGATTAGTGTGGACGAACACTGCATCCTCAACAAAAACGACTCAAATACATACTAACGTGGATGGGGCCATGGTTTCCAAAATGTAATAATATAGAATAATTGATATTGACTATAACATAAGAGAGCAATGCATTCTGCCATGTGTCCTTTGGCAAGACCTTTCCATCATCTTCCTACCTGTGTGTCCATTTGGTATGTAAGCGATGGTGCTGGTCATTATAGCCCCTTCTGTATGCAGCGACATCATATCGTACATAACAAATACTATATTAAGAATACTTTTGTCTTGGCTGCCATTTTCTGGGGTCTGTAAAGAAGACAACACAATCAAGGACACATTTTCACTGGGATGCTTCCTGTGAGCCTTAGCAACAGTCACTAAGAACAATTTGAAGCAGAGAAAAGGGCAAATGCCATTCTCCCCTAAATTTGTAGTGCACTTCCTGGGGGCAGTATGTGACATGTTAAAGCTAGGGTCTTTTTGTTTCGGTTTGACCCGAGGAGCAGACTGAACAAAACACTGCTGCTTGGAACAAGCCAGTGCAGAATGAGCTTAAACAAGGCATTCAGACGGTAGCTTTGTTCCAGTGTTGACAAAAGGCTGCGATTACACCAATGACACGGTAATAAAACCTGACCAGGTCACACAGTCGCACACAGGGCTCACTAATTTGTAGCTGATTTGCATGAAAATACGCTGTTAAAGTTAATATGAGGTGAAGCACGAACACGCAAAGGGGTTACTTTTTCAGACAAAGATATGACTGGGAAATTTACTAATACTTTGCTTTAAATTGTAAATTGGAACACTTTAAAAAGGAAATATCTTGTTTGCATAATTGACTCTGAATCTTAACATATTAAAATGTACAAATTGTATGTTTTTATTGTAAACATCTGCCTACCTTTATGTATAGATAAGCATAAGATTGCATTGTTTATAATCTCAGTTTAATTCATTTGGAGAGACAGCGGATGCACGTGCAGCCTGAGTGCAGAAAGTGCCACTGTGTGTGTGGTTAACATGAAGTTGCAGCACTAGTGACCGATTTGTCAAAGCCTGATCCTGTTAGATCTCAGAAGCTAAGCAAGGCCTGGCCTGGTTAGTACTTGAATGGGAGACCGCTGGGAAAAAAACAGGTGCCACAGTGGGGCGGCAGTCACAAAAACTGTCGTTGTGTCCTTAGGCAAGACACTTCACCCACACTGCCTAGTAGGAAAACGGTGTGTGTGTGAGTGATGGTGGTGGAGGTGGACGGAAGGACCGATGGCGCCGATTGGCATGGCAGCCGCTCTTCCGTCAGTATGCCCCAGGGCAGCTGTGGTTACAATAGCTTACCACCACCGGGTGTGGAGAAAAAGAAGAATGAATCTGTAAAATGCTCTGTAAAGTGTCTTTGTGACATATGTCTGTGAAAAACGCTATATAAATAAAGACTTACTTACTTACTAGTGATGTTGTCGGTGCACTAAAACCGTTTATCACCGTGCAATAAAATAAGATATGATGCCAAATGAACATTACTGAATTTGATACGTCTTAATGACCCATATGTGTTAAATGCAGGTGAGTGGGTAAATGACGAGAAGAAATGGCCCAAACTCGCCCGCAGAGTGACCGCACATCCATTTACACCTGATGGACACACCTAACCCCCACCTCCAGGAGAGCCTGAAATCCCCCAACACACTGACATGATACATGACAGTGGCTCTTTCTGCAGGCGACATGCGCAGAAACACGGGGAGTGACATAATCTGATCATCTCTCTATAAGAAATTAGAATCAAAATGGATTTCTTTTTTCCTTCTTTTCCCCTCTAAAAATAATATAATGAAGGCCGGGCCTGGTTAGTACTTGGATTTGAAACGGCAGGGAGCACCAGGTACCACAGAGGAGCTGCAGTTAATTAATTAATTAATAAGCAGTGGCTCTTGTGGAAATTGTTGTTGTGTCCTTAGGCAAGACACTTCAGCCACATAAAAAAAAAAAAAAAAAATGTGGCTGTTTGCTGCAGGTGTTCCAGTCGGTGGGAGCAGGTAGTGGGTGCTCTTGGAAAAAGGATAAAACAAAAACACAACGGACTCCAGGCGCTCCAAAGAAGTAAAAATCGCACGAGGAAAAATATAGTTAAAATCCTCGTGCGATTTTTACTTCTTTGGAGCGCCTGGAGTCCGTTGTGTTTTACTTCAGCCACATTGTTTAGTATGAATGTGGAGTGTGCGTGAGTGTTGGTTAACACTTTTATATCAAGGTGGATTTAAATTATAGTCTAAAAACACAACATAGGATTGAAAACAGCTTGATTGACAGTTTGTTATGCATTTATTTATCACTAATTGGAGAAGGAAAAATTGCACAAACACTCACTATAAGAACTGTGTTTTCTATTTTTCTCTTTAATATCAAACAGTTTGAAGCCTAAATTGTGTACAATAATGTATTCCAATCAGTTTAGAAAAGGAACTGCATTCTGAGTATCACCAAATAACTATAATACTGCAGTACAGTTACTCAAAATTAGTATTCAGAATATGTATTCACAGTACATGTACAGAATTCAGTTACTTCCTAATACTACCTGCAGTCATAACTTAAAATTGTGGAATGAACTGAATGAAGTAATAGAATATAAAGTGATAATGAGCGTCTTGAAAGGCACTACATAAGTCCAATGCATTATTATAATTCTGTTTCAGAAAAAAAACTGAACACACTGCTTAGCGATACATGGAAGAAGAATGATATTTTGCTGATAGATACAAGTTACAAAACAAGAAATACAATTTATTCTATCTGCAGCGTCCCACCTCAACTCCAACACACTCCAAACCTCATAAAAACATTCATTTGACTGGCAATTAAAATGGCAGGAAGACGTTTTAGTCCCTTTGCATATGCAGATGAGTCCGCTTCACGACGCCTCTTTGAAAGCGTGTACACAGGGCTTCCTCTCTCCTCTTTGGGACCATATGTGCCAGCTCCTTTTGCAAACACTTCTTCATGTCAAGTATTCGGATGGTGCTGAAAACTGGAGAAAAAAAAAAAAGCTCTGGTACCACATTACGCATTCAGTGTCTCTGCTTTGGTGTTGCTCGCGGTTTCTCATTTGAAAGTGTGCCATTAAAACATCTGACTCGGAGGATTTAATCATCTCCATCACCACTGCACAAGTTTAGCTCAATTACAAGCGCAGTCTTGGTCTCAGCCGGTTGCCAGAGTGGAGAGAATACCAGAAAATGAGTTTTTGTCCCCAGACGGTGGTTGTGTAAAGAAAAAGACTGACATATGTGTACAGTGTTTACATTACACAGTAAGTGTGGAGATGGAGAAATTAAGGCTGGAAAATGCAACATGCTATAGCTGTTTGCAGTGGTGGAAGAAGAACGGAATTTTGTTAAATAAAAGTACAGACGCTGAAGCAAAAAAAATAAAAAAAAAGAAACACTTAAGTAAAAGTATTGCATTACCTGTTTAAAAATGTACTTAAAGATTAAAAGTAAAAGTATTTTTCACATATTTTGAGATGTTCAAATTTTGTTTTGTGCTGAATTTTGTTCAGTTAATTTTATTTTTCTTACAGATTTTTAATTAATTGAATTTCCTGAGACTATAAATGTATATTAAAAGAAAGAAGAAACACTCTTCAGCAGGTTTCAGACACTCATAAAAAATAAAAAAGTTTGAAAACAGTTCCAAAAGGAGTGCTTCCTGGACCTCCAGAGGATAATACACAGTAGACAGAACGCAGTAGTGCTCTTTGGGGAAGGGAAGTCAATTTAAAGATGAAAAAAAAAAAGAAAACAAACTTTTTTTCAGTCCAGTTCAAAATGAAGTGGAGTAGAAAACTGAAAATTTCAAAGGTAGTGAGGTAAAAGTATAAAGTATCCACTTTAAAATGTACTTAAGTAGAGAACAGATACCTAAAATGTATATTTAAGTACAGTACTGGCTGTTTGTATTATATAATGACATGACTAACATTATAGTGCAGCACATATGGCAAAGTTTTTGAGTTCAGCAAATATTCAATGACCCACACTCGAAAATATGCACATTTTTATTTTTGTGAATATACTGGCTCAAATGTGAAGAATGATTGCTCTACTTTAACATGTGATGTGGAGGATTACATCATCTTCTTTATTTGAGCTCAATTACAAGTGCAGTCTCGTCTAAACCGGTTGCCAGTAAGGAGCAAATACAAGTAAATATTGTTTGTTTTTAAGAAAAGGGTTTACATATGTGTACAGTGTTATACAGTAGTTATGGAGATGGAGAAATTAAAGGTGGAAAACGTAACATGCTATAGCTGATTGGAATAAAATGACATAACATTATGGTGCAATGCATATGGCAAAGATTGTGTGGAATTCAGCCACACTCAAAAATCTGAACACATACAGTATGTGAATCTGCTGGCTCAAAGTCTGAAGAATGATTCCTACATTAAAACATCTGACGTGGAGGATTAAATTATCTTGTTTAGTTTAGCTCAGTTAGAGGCACAGTGTCTCAGCTGGTTGCCAGTCTGGAGCGAATATAAGCGCAACGAGGCTGTAAGTGGTGTTAAAGGTACGGTATGTAACTTTCTGGGGGCGGCATGTCACCTGCATGTTTTCATGGAAAAAGAAGGTTAAAACCATTCTTCAGAATATTATAGTCAAAAGAACAACAACAACAAAAAAAGTGGAGGTTCTCCCACAGGTCAAATAAATCTTGTGTAAATTTTCAATAAACCCAAAAATAAAATGAAAAAATATTGAGTAAGAAAGCTTTCAGAAATATTTGCATAGAATAGAAATTGTAAAAAAAAAAAAAAAAAAGTATTGTGTGTATTTTATCCATCAGAATACAAACTGAAAAGTTACAACATCAAGAATTACAATCATGAAATTAAAATTTAAGATTACACTTTCTTCAGTACAAATACGAATACACAGATGCGACTCGACTCACTTTACAGGCATTATTTATGAAACAGAAGAAACATTGATTGAGATGCTAGACTTTTGCGCGGCATACGGACTGAACCAGGACTAAACCAGGACTGAACCAGGACTTAAACAGTAAATAGTTGTACATTTTCATTTCCTGATTGTAATTCTTGATGTTGTAACTTTTTAATTCGTATTCTGATGGATAAAATACACACAACACATTTTATGTATGACTGGACTCATTCGAGAGTTTACCAATATTTATTTTATCATCAACTACAGCCACATACGCACGGATTTCCCAAATATGCATGGACTTCTATCCTATGCACACAAATATTTCTGAAAGCTTTCTTATTATTATTACTAATTACGCTTTTGTATTTTTTTATGTATTGTGGCTTTAATGGAGAAAGAGATGAAATTGTTACATACTCCTGACCAGCACTCAAAATGATGAGATGTTGAGCCTATTCAAACACATTATGTCACCTTTTCCCATTTATACTGAATGCTAAATTAACATTTCTTAATCATAAAATCTAAATGAAGTAATGAAACAATTACACAGAAAAAAGAGGCATAATCTATTTAAATATAATCTTTTTTTGTGGATATCCTGACTCAAAATTTGCAGAATACAATAGAATAGAAAACTAAAACAGCTGACGTGGAGGATTTAATCATCTTCTTCACCGCTGCACAAGTTTAGCTCAATTACAGGCACAGTCTCGGTCTCAGTCGGTTGCCGGTGTGGAGCGAATACAAGTAAATGGGTTTTTTGCCCCTGGATAGTGCTTGTGTAAAGAGAAGAGCATACATTACAGTGTATACAGTGGTTATGGAGATGTGCTGGGTGTAAAATATTGTAGCTATTTGTAATGGAATGACTCAGATATTCATAGCAATGTTTATGTGGAATTACGCCTGAAGGGCACTCTTAAATTTAATTTGCCTTTTTTTTTTAAATCATAGCATTTTAATTAGGGCTGGGCAAAAATTAAAAAAAATATTAATCACATTAATCACATGAATTAATCGCATGTTATACGCAAAACCAATGAATGAATTCAAAAGTAGTGTATAGCGCACTTTTATTGGAAATGTAAATAAAAGTGCCATACATTTGTTGTGCAAACAGCATTTGTTTATACAGGAGCAGGGCACTAGTCTGTAAAGTCCATGTTTATACTTCTTCCTTTAGAGAATCTTACTCAAAAAAAAGAAAAAAAAATTGAGTGCAGTTAGTCAATTCCTAGAATTTGAGTTAATGAATTGAATTCAAAAGTAAAGTGCATGTGATCAGCAGCAGTAAAATAAAGTATTCGGTGTAAATCTCAAATGAAAAATCAAATCAAACCAAATATAAAACTGAAATGCATTGCCACTGCCAGGGCATTAATGTTATCCTGTTTGAAATAAAAATGAGAATCTCAGTTAAAAACAGTAACCAGAGAACAGTACACACAACCAGAAAACACTTTCAGTGCAGTTTGTCAATTCCTAGAACTTACTTTTCTGAACAAAGCTAGTTGCTCAGGCATATAAGATTATTATTCTTATTATTAATGTGATCACTGGCACTGGCATCTTGCAGAAGAAAAGTGAGACTGGGGTTGGAGGGAGGGGGGTTGTGATGAAGAGCGATCGACCGCACGGTGGTGCCCCGCAAGTGCTTGATGCCCTACACATTGTGCATAAAATGTGCGGGTGCAGAGCGATGGCTCTGACACGTGGTCGGCAGAAACCTCGCTCCACGATGGACTTTTTCAAAATAAAAGCCAGTGAGCAACAGACGTGTACAATAAAAAAAATAAAAATAATAATAATAAAAACTGAGTTAAGGGGAGAAAAATAATTGTCAGTGATAATGAATTAATAAGTAAACACAAAATTAAAGCATTAATGTGCCCGGCCCTAATTTTAATAATTTTATTTGGTTGGACACACAATAATCACATTGAAAAAGTGACGTAATATATTCAAACATTTCTTTCTTTGTTTAGATAAGATCCTGGCTCATAATATGCATTCACTAAATAAATTAGTACTTATAAAAAAAAGAAAAACAAGCAAAGCCAAGGTCTTAAGAAATAATGTTTACAGTTTATTGACATCCATTTTTTTCAAAATTTTGTCAGTGATTCTTACATAATTTCTGAATGGAAAACTACTATACTGCTACTCTACCTACTACTGCTATTACTACAACTACTACGCATTCACACATTCTCCATACATACTGCCGTGGTAAAAAGGTTTGTTCAAGTCCGATTGAGTCTTGGACAAAGCTGCCGGTGTCTGCAGACCAGAGCATGATTTAACCCAGCCGGTGTGAATGTAGGCCACAATTCTTTCTGGACAGTTCTTTCTCCTTTTGTCTTTGAACTCTCCTCACATTTGTGCATTACTGCATCTCCATCTTGCTTTGTCTGCAGTCCCCAGTCTTCAACGGGATTCTCCTATTTTCCATTCTCTTTGTCTAGTTTTGCGCCGCTTTGTATTCCCTTTATTGTCATTCCCATTTTAACACTGTTTGAAAAAGGCAGAACTGAGTGTTTAGTGTTCACTGGAGCTGGGACTTCCCACTGGTTTGATGACAGGAGGTACGTTTATGTCTGGACATTTTATTTTTGACCCACTTTACTGCAAGTAAAATTTTCTAAATGATTTTGCTCCATGTGTGGTTTGCCCCAGTGGTAAATTGAGACTTAAACGGGGGTTATACAGTGATTTTTGGGCCAATTTCTACACATATTTTGGTCCAAGTTTGGTATCCTCTATGCATCTGTGTCGTGATTCATACATGGTGGTTACGAGCTGTGATCACCAGCTCATGATGACATCTGCTGATCGGTTCCAGTGATTCCAGCGATTCCAGCGACAGTAGCTCAGTATATTTGTGTATTTGTCCATTTACGAATCCGACATAAACATCACTGGTTGAGCGGTCAGATTCATTGGCTCACAGGTTGGCAGTGAAATTCCACTTCCCATAAATGAATGTTGCTGTGTTCATGGGCAATACACTTAACCCACCTCGCCCTCGGTGTCTGCGTACACTGGTGTATGAGTGTGTGCGTGAATGGGTGAGTGGGTCCTTGATGTAAAGAGCTTTGAGTGCCCTGAAGGTGGAAAAGCGCAATATACAAGCTTCCCACGGTCATGAAAATCTTGGAAAAGTCATGGAAATTGAAAATGTCAGTTTCCAGGCCTAGAAAAGTCATGGAATTGTGTAAATTCAATGAAAGTTTTGGAAAAGTCATATAATTTTAGTGTCTCTTTCATGCAACTACAGCGTTCTGTTAAATTATCATTAGGCTATTATGATTATTTCTGAACATAAACGCCTTTTGTTTAAAAGAGACGACAATAAATGCACTGACAATATTTTGAATGTTACAAAACTATAATACCATAACCATAATAAGGGTTAACATTTCATATTTAGCCCTAAAAGTAGGATCAATTCTACACATGTAGAGTGCCGTAAAGTCCTGGAAAATTCACTTTAAGTCATGAAAAAGTCATGAAAATGTTTTGAAATTGTGTCAGTGAAAAAGAGTGGGAACCTTGGATATAAAAATGTGACCATTTACCATTTACCATATCAGGCATGTTTGATATTGTCGTGCAGTCATAGAATCAGACGTGTGATTTTTTTGGTGAGTAGTAGGGTCCGAGCTGGGTCCTGCACACAGCCCTCCTCTGGCTCATGTCTCTCATACAGTGTGAACAGGCCATCACAGTGCACACGCCTTCATCATGAGATCAGGTTCACCTCATATGAGATTCAGTCACACCGTGTGAGTTTGGGAGTCATTTGGAACATCTTAACATCATACACAATGGCGTTTCTATCCGCCATTAATCCATACATTTCTATTATTAGTGTTAAACTGATTTCTGAAATCAAATAAACGTCTTGGCTTAAAAATTGAATTAATCGAAATCATCCAATCCTCCATCATTTTTAGTCCTGACTCACCATATGGGAAACACTGCAGTACAGTGTAATGGATATTTAAAGGAACACACTGTAACCTTTCCATTGAAGGGTCTGTCTGTCACCTGCTTTTCTCCGTGGAAGTGTGATTTCCATACCTGCATTGTTCCACAGTATGCTATGGTGCAAAGTAGTGGACCCTCCAGCAGAAAAGTTACACCAGTCCTCTTGAGAATCTATGGTTTGAGAAAACAAATCTGCACATTTCCAAAAAATATGAGAAGAATTCATAATGGCACATTTCTGAAATTTCCAATGCATGTCTAAATGTAAATTTAGAAAATTTAGATTGGCAGTAGCTCAGTCGGAAGATCATTTCACCTGTAACCCGAAGGTCGATGAACAGATCTCTGTATCCATCACTGCATACTGCCATTGTGCCCTTTAGCAGTGTTATCCAATCATCTGTATGTATCTGTACGTTAGTCCCATTTGAAATTCTAAACTTTCTTTTCACTTTCTTTCACGTTTCAGTGACTGTACACCCCAAATAATTATCACCAGCTTACCGCTCCGTTAGCCTGAAGACTGTGTGGCGTGAAGTGAGGGCAGGGAGGCTCAGACTTGATAGGAGAGAGGATAAATGGATAGATTGGAGAAAGGAAGAGTGATGAAACAAGTACAGAAGACTAAAGACAAATTGAACGCTTGACACGGCGGCTGTGAGGGAGCGAGACAGGGAGATGGATGCCTGTTGTTCCAGGGCAGTGATAGTGATCGGAGGAGGAGGACTGAGAGGGGCCAGTGGGCAGATGGATGGAGCTCTGAGAGAGGAGAGAGAGAGGGGGAGGAGGAGGAGGAGGAGGAGGGGGGAGAGGCAGATGTGACTCAAAATGAATGGTTTTCCTAAAGAAATCGACTGGAGCATTAGAGTTAGAGCCAAGTTGGATGGGGGTTTGAATAAGGGGACAGAAGGTTATTTGTGCAGCAGAGCAGTTTGGTTTATTGTACAATAGAGGTGTTAAAGTGCCTTGGTTTCTAGTAGTTCCTACAAGAGATGGTTATAGGAAAAGTTTTTGGCCAGGTTGTAATGAAACAAATCTATCTTGAAGTAGTCACAACTTTATTCTCCTTAGCCCAACAAAAGTCCAAAAGAAAATGTGGTTAAGGTCAAGGTACGCTTTATTATCTTCACAGGGAAATTTATCCTGTGCATTTGACCCATCATTTAACCGGGGTACCCCATCAGGACCAGTGGGAGCCACAGTGCCGCGCTCATGGACCCATCTTCAAACGTTGTTGCTAGTCTTGGTCAGAACTACTTTAGCAGAGGATTTCACCTATGTGCATGTTTTGGGTGGATGGGAGAAACTCATAGACTGTACACATGTAAGTGGACATAGCTAACACACTAACGGGACACAGGGAGAAACATGCACATGAATGAATGTGTCACTTTTAGTCACAAGTTTGTATTTCAGTTGTCTAGCCTTTAGTGAACAGTGTTCTGTTCAACCAGTGCTCTGGGCAACTTCAGCTGGAGAGGGCAGCCACAGTGTAGCGAAGGCACATCTCGAGATCGTGACAGGGTCTTGGTTAAGAAGCGCTCTGGATTATAAGGCTCACTGTCATTTAAAGGTCTATTTTTGAACTTTTTTCACAAATAAACCTCACCGGACTTTAAACGAAACACAACAGATCGATGGGTCAGTGGAACTTTGTTTGGTGCGTTCACGGTGACTCTGGGCTTTGTTCAGTTGTGGCGTGTAGGGAGGGTGCTGTCTGGAACCGCTGGTTTGTTGGGGTGTTCTCAGTGACTCAGTTGTTCAGTTGTGTCTAGAAGTGGCACATTGCACTCGCTTTTTCGGTTTGTTCCTCTGTTCCATTCCTCATCCGCGTGGAGTGATGAGTGTGGCTGCGGGTGTTTTTCGCCGCGTAGTCGCTGTCTGTGTGTTTGCGTGCGCTGCGGGTGGTGCGGCTTTGCAGTTTACTGAAGTTGTGCTGGGACACCCTAGTGGATTCGTGTATAGGGCGCTCTGGATTGCGGGGCCCGGAAAATACGGTAGCTAGCTGGAAGATTTTCCTAAACCATTGTACACATCAATACATTTTGAATTATTAATTAATTCTTTAATTAATCAGTGAATTTATAGAGCACCTTTCAAGACACCCAAAACGCTTTACAGAGCATTATTAATTCACAACACACTTGGTGGTGGTAAGACAGAATTGTAGCTACAGCTGACTCACGGAAACTGCCAATCTGCGCCATTAGCCCCTGAGATCACCACCACCAACACTCCACGTGGATGAAGTGCCTTGGCTAAGGACACAACAACATTTTTTTTTTTTTGCCACTGGTGCCACACTGTGATACCTGATATTTCCACTGGTCTCACATCCAAGTACTAACCAGACCCAGCTCATCTTAACTAGAGATCTGAGGAGATCAGGCTTTGACAAGGCAGTATGGCCACAGTATATTAGAATAAGCTGTCAAATGGACCACTTTTTCTTAATTTGATAGATAAATAAGCTCTATTCACTGCTATTATGTTTTGCTTTGTTTGGAATCAGCACATCTTAACCATATCCAAACCCACATCTTCTCCCCATCTTTGCATATCCCGTTTCAATTGTCGGCTCAGAATATGTAAATTTACAACTTCGTTTCCATGGAAATAACCAGTCCTGAGGTTAATAGGATTCCAGTTAGCATTTAGCAACTGCATCTATATAGCCTATACCAATTCTCCATCGGCTCCCCAAATAGTGCAGTGATGTAATGGCCGCTTAAGTGATGTGGGTCACAGGCTTGCAGGAGGGAAAAGGCTGAGCACATGGTTAAAAGCATAAATAGTGTAAATAATGAATGGAGTGGTGGCTGGGATGGGTACCTCTGCGAATATAACAGTGACTGCGTATGAGATGAGTGCACTGTAGTGACAATGGAATGAGAATCTTAGAATGAGGACTCGACATTGTACTTTAGCGGGGAAAATAGGCTCCAATCCACCACACAATAAAAAGGAAATTGGCTAAATCGGATGAAGTGTAGATGGAATTGTGGGTAAATGGGATGTTGAAATGATCGGCTAAATGCCATGTGAGGGAGATTGAATAATGGGGGATAATGGGGGGGATGGTGAGCGGGATGGTGAGCTTTGATGTAGAGTTTCAGGCTGCGCTGGATGCATGTGATACAAAGAAGGACTCGGGGAGATGGGCAGTAGATAGAGAGGAATGAGAGAGGAGGGACGGGAAGAGGGAGGGGAAGTCATATGCAATCTATAGTCTTAACTGCGTATGTTCTAATAACTGCTAACACGCAATATACTGTATTTAGATCACCATGTTACCTTTTGTTGTTTGGAAAATGCTAATCTGAGTCTCCCCTCCCTTTGCTCTCCGCATTAAGTCAGTCCCCTTTTAGAGCACTGAGACTAGTGTGTATAGTTTTGTATAATGTTTTTGTGTATTTATTGAGCATTGGAGTTATGGATGAGCAATTGGAAAGAATTCTACCCTTAAACATAAGAAGGGTCTGAACCATAGACTGTATAAAGATGTGGACTAAGGTAGTGTAATGTCATCCATAGGGTTTGGCTCCAGTCAAACAAAGCGGTTATAGGGGTGGATTTGGAGCCAATCTTCATATTAGGAATAAGAGTTTATTAACGGACAAAATGGAGAAATAAAAACAACAGGATCATGTAAATTTGCTTAATATGAGCATTTTAAGTCCAAAACAAGCGCAATCAGAGACAGCAACCTGGTCCCCCATGAGGCATCAGTGGTGTCAGTTCATCACCACAGAAGCAGCTTATGAGGAGCTCAGCCCATATTACATGATCGTTATATCCACAATGCAATGTGTGTATCTGTACAGGCCCATGAACATTTGTGTGATATTGGTCACACATGAGAATGTCTGTGTTTACTAGCGTGTAACCAAAATGTAATTTTTCATGGGTTCTGTACATGTTAGTTCTGTGACTGTAGATCAGTGTGTTGTGTATCACCAAAAAAAGAAGAAATGGAAATTATTTTCGTTCTACTTAGAATTTTTGGCATACACTGAAAAGAGAAAGGAACTGTTATAATTAGTGATTATGTTGAAAACTATTCATATTTTACTATACAAATGCATTGAATTATAAATAGATAATATTTTTTCTGAGATTTTTAGACCACTTCCATTGCTCTAGCTCGATCCTTCATGGAGTTAAGACCAAAAACGCATATTTGACCTTGGTTACCTTGACCTTCAAGTGACCTTGACCGGTTTCAACCTATAACATCCAGTGCACCCCGGTTATGTGTGTGCCAACTCGTGTGATGTTTGGGTGAATATTGTAGCCCGCAGATGGTTCAGAAATTGCCGAAATTGCCTATCCTTTATAATGGTGTGACCTTTCAATTGACCCGTGTGACCTCAAATGATCTTGGATCATCACCAAACTTTTTTTTTTGCGGCATCGGGCACGGGGGCTTGACCCACGTACCAAATCTGGTGACAATCGGTCCATAAATGACGGAATTATCGCAGGTGGACACACACACACAGGGTGAATACAAAACCTGGTCAAACCTTCAGGGAATAAGTGATAAGAATTTATTAACGGACTAAATGAAGAAATAAAAACAACAGGATCATGTAAATTTGCTTAATACAAACATTTTAAGACCAAAATTATGAGGCTCACTGAAGCATTTACAGAGAGGGTCGACAATTTTCCAATGTAAAGTCAAATGCAAACCATGCAGTCCATGGAGCCAGAAAGTGCTCCCATGAACACTTCCTATTGCAAACATGCAGGGATGACATATAAAACCTCCTGTACAGAAGATAAACAGCAGCAAAAAGAAGCAAAAAGAAAAAAATATATATACTTAGATTAAATTTGCCTGTTAAAAATGGATAAGAGTATCCATTTGAAAAAGTACAATCCAATCTTACTGGAAAATCATTCAGTAGACCAGTGTGAGCACTTTTCTTGTGGTGACATTCTTGAGACATCTATAAGTAACACACATTATAGCCATTATAGCTATTAAGACTGTAATGAGTCTGATCCACAGTGCTAATAATACAGTAGACTGAGATGCAGGTTCTGTCTTTCAGTGTATATACTAAATGTCAGTAATCATTAAAGTTTCTGACAACCTACAATATAAAGTTTTTGTTCAGTATGAAAAAGGTTTACTGTATTCCTTTGTACAATGTATTTCATAGTATTGTATTTCACGTTTGAGATTGTAACAAACAATAACATAATACTCAGCTTAGTTGGCGTTGAGTGTTGAGTGTTGGTCCACTGATTCATATGTTAGCAGTTCGAATCCCACTCTTGATCCACTGCGATTCCAGCTGGTCTAGATTAATACTGCTGTCTGTGCTTGGGCAAGACACTTAACCTACCTTGCCCCTAATGTTTGCGTGCACTGCTGTGTGAATTTGTGTGTGAATGAGTGAGTGGTTTCTTGATGTAAAGAGCTCTGACTGCCTAGAAGGTAGAAAAGTGATATAATGTGAACAAGTACCATCTTTACCATGTAATTAAGTATACATTGGGTGAACGCTTTTCAGAGGAATAGTTCCCATTTAAAGATGAAGTATCTATAATATAAATGTTGATTTGAAATATAAAATGAGCCAAAATGAGTTTCCGTAGCAGAGTATCTGGGCGCTCCTTTAGAGATAGTGTGAGGAGCTCAGTCACACGGGAGGAGCTCAGAGTAGAGCCGCTGCTCCTCCACTTCGAGAAGAGCCAGCTGAGGTGGCTCGGACATCTGTTCCAGATGCCTCCTGGACAGGCACCAACCTCGGAAGGTGTTCATGTCCCACCGGAAGGACGCCCCAGGGGAAGACCCAGGACACGCTGGAGGGACTATGTCTCTCGGCTAGCCTGGGAACACCTTGGGGTCACCCTGGAAGAGCTGGAGGAAGTGGCTGGGGTGAATGAAATCTGGGAGTCCCTGCTTAGACAGCTGCCCCTGATAAGTGGAAGAAAAAGGATGGAATGGATGGATTTGAAATATGAACTATTTAATATTGGCTATATTGTTTATTATTGAAAAATATCGAAAAAAGTTGATAAAAATATACGTTTTCATTTTTGAAAAAAGGGTATAAAGTCACATGCACTTTTATGGCTAAAATTACAGTTGCTCCACATTTTGTTAAATACACAGAACAATGTAGCACAATAAAATACACAATTTAGGGTATTTCTATTGGACTACCAAAATATCTTCTGAATTAAAAAAAGAAGAAAGAAATCTTCCTCCCATAGCATTTTTTTTTCTTTCAAAAATATCAAACCATTATGAAACCACTGTAACATCACACCACATTAACCATGCCAACATCCTATCTGCATCTGTATACGACAAAAATGCCAACCAAGCTGTCACACAAATGGAAATTAGGATGTCAAACTGAAGCGCGATCATCCATGTCATCACTTAACCCGGCGGTAATGAAGTGTCTCCGGGCTGAGGGGCTGCTGTCATCCCACCATGCCCGGGGAACGCTTGGATCTCCCCTGACGCTCCTCTGTTTCGGCGGCCCATAGCTCTCCTGATGTTCTGTGTGTGTGTGTTTGGCTGCCTGTCACACGTCACTGCAGCATATGTCAAGCTCCATCTGGTCACGGGGGTGCGGCGGCCATCGCAAAGTGTCCTCCGTGTGGTCTGGTAAAGTGTAGGAGCTCTCACAGTCAGTCAGTCCACAGGGGAGAAGGGGAGAGGGGGATCGTGAGTGGCAGGAGGAGGCTGGCGGGCTGATGGTGTGGTGACAAGGGCGATAAAGTCACTGGCCCGGATGCATGGACATGTCTCTGTGTGGATGTAAGCAGGATGGTGAACATTTAGGGGTCGAAGCACTGGTTGTAAACATGTTTTGGTTGTAGGAGTTGTGGGAGAACGTTGGATTATTCATAAAGGAATGATATTTGACAAAAACGTGTTGGTAAATTTGACCTTTAGTTGGAGGGCAAAAAGGGTTGACATTTGGTCTACTTTGTTTTCTTACCTTTGAGTCTTGGGACAACAGTGGCTCAATGGTTAGAGCAATGGTCCCGCAACCAGAAGGTTAGGGGATTGATTGAAGTTGTTTCTCTTTTTTTTTTTTTCTCTTAGGTGCACAGACCATGTATTTCTCTGATCGGTTAATCCACCTGTCAATCACGCCTTCTGAAATCGCGGGGACAGGATACGGACATGTCTTTGTAAAGTTTTATCAAACTGTGTGGTTTTGGCTGACAGCCTTGCCTAGTAATTTTTCTTGAATGTGAATAATTGGTGGTGGTCGAAAGGGCCGATGGTGCAGATTGGTTGCCTCACTTATATTAGTCTACCCCTGGGCAGCTGTGGCTACAATCGTATCTTAGTAACATGAATATGGTGAATGAGAAATTATTACAGTATAGCAATAGGAGAGACTTCAACAAACCTGTAAAGCACATTACAAGTGTAGGGCATCATTCTGAGTATTTATTGTGCTATTGTATAAGTAAGTAAGTAAGTTTTTATTTATATAGTGCTTTTCACAGACATATGTCACAAAGACGCTTTACAGAGCATTATTCATTCACTCCATACCCAGTGGCATTAAGCTCCTATTGTAGCCACAGCTGCCCTGGAGCAGACTGACGGAAGTTCAGCTCCCAATCTGCGGCATCGGCCCCTGCGACCACCACCAGCAAGCACACACCACTTCATACTAGGCAAAGTGGGTAAAGTGTCTTGCCTAAAGACACAAGCAACAGACTGGCTCCCCACTGTGGCACCTGATTTTCCCAGTGGTCTCCCATCCAAGTACTTACCAGGCCAGACTGACGAGATCATGGTTTTGACAACTACTGAGTGCTTTGTGAACGAATTTAAATATAGAATTGTGTGGGTCTGGGCAGTAAGGTTAGCTGAACTTTGTCTCTGAAATAAAGCAGAATTCAGTTCTACTTCAAACTAGTCAGAACACAGCCAGTCACAGTCAGCTGATGTGAAAAGGGCTGTTTGATGTATTTTTCTGTGCTTGAACCATTTCTCCTATATTCTCCAAGGAAGTCATGCTCATATGATTATCTTCAGGCAATATTGACCAAAGTGCAAAATAATAGGTCTACCAACTATGCACTGACTTTAAAACATATATACTAGTACATTCGAGACAATGATAAATGGCTTACTAACTTCTATACTTAAGAGCTCTTGTTTATTTAGTCTCCTTCTGTTATTTTCTGTGTAATACAACTTATTATTAAAAATGTGAACACGTACCAACTTCCTATAAGTTTTGAAATTGAAATGGATTTTCTACATCGCTGTGCCACTTCCCGGAGGTGTAAATTTAATGTGCTGGGATTATTAAAATAAGATTTCCCAACCGTTGTAACTCCTTATATAACACGAGCGCAGCCTAAACTTTTGAGAGCTCCATATTAGAAGTCAGACAACTAAGCTAAGATCTCGTATTAATCTGTGCTTTTTGTTATCTTTTAGGGTTTAACAGTATTAGATAAATCCTTTCAGAAATAGAAGTTTTGTCATCCTTGGATTGCCCAGGAGGCGGCAAGCTGTGAAGAGCTGGGAGTCGTTTCCATTTTCTGCTGAAATATGAATTGGCTGGATTTAGTTAGAAAAATCACGAGCACTATTCATCTATCTGGGTCTTTTACAGGGGAGACGACTGCTTCTATTGCTGTCGCTGCGAGCTTAATTTGTTCAGACACCTTCCATCTCTTCTCCTTTTCTTACATTAGCCTGGTCAAACCTCAAGTTTTCAGTTGTATATAATATAGCATAACTCGTATTTGAGAATTTTGGATGGGAGACTATTGGAACTTTATTGGATTAACTTCATGATCTTATTTTAAAGGATGCATATTGTTAGCTAAGGATCAGACACGATTACTTTTCTTAATAATGTGTGGCGTTGTTTCTTTTAAAATATTTAGAAATATAATATCATAAAATAATGGGGGAATATTAACTGTATAAAAAGAGTATGGGTCCTAGTATTGAGCCTTGTGGGTTTCCATGACTGACATTTATCATTCTTATTTATCTTTGGTGATTAGGGCCTTGTCGGGTCTGTAAATTATCCAGTCATCGTCAAGGCCACGCCCCACTAATTGTTGCCAGTTTGCCATCTTATAATAATAGGTCATAATTATGCTGTTTTAGGCTATGTTTATATGATGAAGGTCTGAACAGAAGACGCAAAAGTGGCATTGCGTCTTCACTTTTTATTCCGCGTTTAGACGAGCAATTTCAGGAGGAAATCTGCGTGCATAAGGTGGCGCAAAAGTGTCTGGAATTCAATTGGGTATGCATGCCAGGAAGCTAGGTGGTGACACTAGGTGGTGATGTATGTGATGTAAACGCATACACGACATGAGCAGATCTCACCAGAGTTTTGGTTCTTGGGCAGTGTAGACGGCAAAGCGTATTCAACTTTTTCACGTTTTTTTTTGCATTTTAAGCCCCAAAAAAGGCCATCACCGTCTAAACGAAAGGCACTTCCGATAAAGTATTTTGTCGTTTTTACCCACAAAACAGGCCCTTACTCATCAATGACTCAATGAACTGAAGCTATAATATTTTCATACACATCATTACTGATAGTAACCTTTTTTGTTAAGTTGGATTTTATATGCATATTCAATAGAGCTGGGGTTCTAAAACTTCTGTCACCTGCTTAAACCTCTTAAATATTAAATTACAGGTAGTTTTATAACTCATAAATACCTAGAAATACAGGTATTCTGACAGTGAGCGGGGAAGCCTCTCCACAGATCCGACCTATAACTTGGTCTGGTTTGTTCTCCATTAAGATAATGTGAAATAGGGCTGGGTATCATTAAGACATTGCCGGTACAATACATATCTTGATACAATGCACTTTTGGTTTTATACGATATATTTCAAATCAATTCAATAAGGTTCAATAAAAAATAATGGCTAAATGATGACTATGATACGAAAAGTCTTTGTGTCTCATATTAACTTTGCACAAGAAGTATTTTAACAAACATTTTAATCATCAAAACAGTGAAAATGTCAAATGTGTTGCATAAAAGTTCCCTTCCTCTAAACAAGCAACAAAACTGTAGCTCTGTAACAAAATAAATCAGTAAAATATATCAAAAAATACTCTTGGCGATGTATCGATACAGCAGTCCACGATATCAAAACTGTATCATCACATTAAATCATACGATATATTGATATTTCAATATTTTTGCCCACCCCTACTGCGAAACATTCCAGACAAAGCAATAAAATCTCCATGCAGGAAAGTTACACAAGGCACCTTTAAACCACTGAGCTTTAGTTGTTGATGTCATTTTATTTGTGTAGCATTAGACCCCAAACACTTAGTTCTGGGACCCCAGTTTGAGAATAGTGGCACTGCTGCTTACCTCCATGTTCCTCTACCTTCCTGTCTCTCTCCATTATTTCCCAACCCAGTCATCCCCACATGACAACACTTCCATGACACCTAAAGTGCTTCCTGAGTGCTTGTTGGCAAAACTGACTTTCCCCGAAGCCCTTCCTCCTTTTGCACCCCATCTCTCTGTTCTTGCTAACACAAAGAAACAAGTAAAGTCCCTCCTTGACCCTATAGACTTGCTCGCAACCCTTTAACCTAATTGCACCCAAAACTACACTTTAAAGCAATGCTCCCGTTGACCCCTAATTTGAAGCTCACAGACGCACACTCATTCCTGCAGTTTGTGAAATATTAATCAAGTTTCTCATACGGCGCTACATGAAAGCTCGGTGGTCTCTAGAGGGTACGCGGCTGGGAAGGGGGATTCTGCAACTCATGGCTACTTCAAATGCATTTAGGTCACATGTTCGAACTCCTGGATGAGATCATTTACTAATATTTGCGGTGTTACAAGACATATGCTAGTACGTTCAGATATTTTTATCATGGAACAATGGGACAAAGAAGGTTGTGGAAGCTCATAAGAACCTACACATGACTAAGCCTGGGAATACGCAATATCTTTATGACCTCGGAGATTCATTTCTTCATTGTTGACGAATGTTGAATAGATTTTGAGGCAGAGGGTGATCAATAGGAACCAAAGGCGTAATTAATTCTTTGCCTGTATGTAACATTGTACCAACCATATTAAAATCAATGAAAATAACACATGACGGCAAAAGATTTTCAGTCAGGTTTTTCTACATATGTTGGTGTAGCACTCAAATTCTCCATCAGTGACCTATTTATACAGATCGTAAAAGGATTTCCTCCATGGAGCTCCACAGTGATCACGTACTGCTTGGTTTCAGAAGTAAATTTTCTAGTCAGTTTTCCCATATACATAAATAAATTAATAAAATAAAACTTTGAAATTGCTTGAGGCTAATCAGCAATGTGGTAACTAATGACCACGAGACATGTAATTGTATTTAAAAACTAAAAAATTAAAGCATTTCACTGAATTTTTCTGATAGCTGGTGAGCGCTTGTTATGCCTTTAAACTCTTTTTTTTTTTTTTTTTTTTTTTTAATGAATCGGAGCTGACATGCTGCAATGCTTCCTTTTATGATAAGTCCATATTCTGCTTTTTTGTTCACCGTAAGAATCAGAAAGTTTTATGGCCATTGTCCATCAACAAAATTCACAAACCAGGAACGTGCATGAATTATGCCCAAAAATGAAGACAAAGAAATAACAGATCTCGTCAAAACACCAAGGCAATCATATATGCCGTCGTCTTGGAACACTCATCTAACTGAACCTGACGGGTATATAGGTCTCATTTATGGTATTTCTAGGAAAGCCATAGGATAGGGATTTCTGTCGAGACTGGTGGTGTTTGATCTTCTGTGGATGATGTAACCATACATGCCTGCCATGACTGGAGGAATGTAGGTCAACGCTGCTTCTATACTGTGGGTGTCTAGAACACGATGTGCTGATCCATGTATGAGACGATGATGGGTTTGGCTTCCAATGTGTCAGAGGTTCCGGAAGGATTTCATTATTATTCATTGTAATCTGATTAATGATGTTGACTTTAATTGTCAGGTAGGTCATCATATGCAGAAAAGACTTTGAAGAATATAACTGAATGCCTGTTCTGTAATGTATGCCAATCTATAATGTTACTTGTCCAGTTGACCACAGATAGACTATATTTGGACTTTTTAACATATCCCCCTTAACATAGGCTTATGTATATCTGTTGATTTCTGCAAATGACCTTTGTTTATTTTTGTGTGTGACAGACGGGTGTGACATTATTGATGAATTGATAACTATAAGATCGTAAAGTCATGTGTTTTATCTTGGAGGGTGGACACAGTGGGCAATAATTCAACCAATCAGATAAGAGTCAAAAGTCCAGAACCAAGGATACATACTTGGTCCTGTTTTGGCCCTGATTTCAGCCAAGTTTAGTCCCAATGAAGAATTGGTTTGGTCTTGGTTTAGTTTTGGTCTAATTCTGTTCTGGTTCTGGTTTAGCTGTGAGCAGAGGTTGAGACCAAGTCTTTGTTTTGCAAGTCTCAAGTAAGCCTCAAGTTCTTTGACCTCAAGTCCGAGTCAAGTCCCAAGTTAAATACAGGCAAGTCCAAGTCGAGTCTCGAGTCACAGGTCCATAAGACCAACTCAAGTCCAAGTCGTCTGGTTTGAGCTTCAAGTCATTTAAGTCTTTTAATCAAAGTACCTTAAATTTTAAACTAAATTGTACTTAAAAAGTCATGGCATATTTATATATGAGTATTTATATAGTTGTAGAAATGCAAATTTTTCTTTTTTAAATGTCTTGACAAGATCTTGCTGTTTCATTACAGTCAGAACACAAAGAATTCAGATTTAAAAGAGCTTAATAACAATTTGTCTTGTCATATTTTGTACTGTATTGTACTCTGTATTACTGTAGTACATTTGAGGATACCACATTACAGTACTTTAGTTACATTCAAAGTAACAAACAGAAGTGGGAGGGACATGTTCCAGTTTTTTCCTGTAAAATTCAGCACCATATTTATCAACTCTAAAGAAAAAAGTATTTTCTAGAAACATACACAGTATATTTTTAGCAGAAGCATCAAGTCTTCTCAAGTCACAGGCCTCAAGTCTGAGTCAAGTCCCAAGTCTTAGTCCATTTTATCAAGTCAAGTCTCAAGTCCTAAAAATAATGTCTCAATTATGTAAATTCATGGTTAATGAGCCCATATTACGTACGCTATTTTCTGAGCTATGTTATAATATTGTTTCATCATCACAAACATACCTGGAGTTGTCTTTTGTTTCATTCACAAGAAGCTGTTAACCTGAAAACTACCACCGCATCACATCACAAGTTGTAACAGAGCATTTTGAGCTTTGGGGAGCTCAAACATGTCTGCATAAAACAAAACACAAATCCAGACATGTTTTTGATGAGAAGACAACATTCTACCACGACTAAACGCTCACAAGAGTCCATTTTGCATAATATAGGACCTTTAAATTGTTGCCAAGTGATTCTAAATCCTTCTTGAAACGCTTATTGTGGGAAATAGGTCAGACTGCTCGTGCTATAGTCTCGCTTTATTCGATTTACCATTTTCTCTGTTCATTCTTTCATCCTTTTACTCATAACAGTAGTTTATTTCCCATTATTGCCAGCAGTGACAAAATCTGCTACAATAATTCAGCACTTTCATAAAACGATCATATCAAAATCCACACACTTCTTCATATATATTCCTTGCCACAGTTGCTGCCGTTGCACTTTTTCAATTGCACTGATGTCCTGGGATTTCCTCATAGCTGCAGTACGTGCTATGCTGGCTGAATTCGATGACAGCAAAATCCAATGTATTAAAACCTATTCAATTTTAATGCATTGCGGGCTTCCAATCAGCACATTGTGAATTGTTGCTATATTGGCCGTACAGACTTCAAGGTTAGGTCCTATTGTGAGAATATCTGAACAATGAGTAGTCCAGGTTTAGTTCTGGATTCCACCTTTAATGTGGTATGTGAACAACCCCAAATTTTACATGTAAATTTATTGTTAAAGGGCTCATATTACACTCATCTCTGTTATAATATTGTTTCTTTATCACAAACTTACCTGATGTTGTGTTTTGCTTCATTCACACATGCTCAACACACAAACCCTGCATATTAAGGCTGACTTCTTCTCTCAAACAGAAAACACACTGTTCCACCGTGTGACGTCATGCAGTAATTCAGGATGTGCTCCACTGTGTTTTTAAAACTCTATACACCTTCACTTGAATCATCTGGATAATTTCAGCCCTGGAATTGCCAATCTCTGCTGAAACACCGACAAAACACCGAGCCACAAACAAAGCAATGTGGTCTACTCCATTCAGTGTAGTGAAGACTGCAGTGAGCGCTACACTGGAGAAACAAAACAGCCACTTCACAAGAGGGTGTACCAATACAGACGAGAGAGCAGCAGTGGACCCCAGTCTTCTGTACATCACCTAAAAGCCACAGGTTGCTCCTTTGAGGATAGTGAGGCACAGATCTTAGCCAGAGAAAAGAATTGGTTTGAGAGGGGAGCATAGACTGTATGAAAGAAGTGGACTAAGTGAGTGTGACATCACCCATAGCATTCAGCGCGACTCAAATGAGGCTCATGATGCTAATGGTTACAGACGCGAATATGGAGCCAGGCCCTATGTTATGAATAGAATTTTTTTGACAAAATAGAGAGAAAATTTTCAGGATCATGTAGAGTGGGTTAATACGAACATTTTAAGACCAAAATGATGAGGCTTACTGCAGCAGTTACAGAGAGAGGGGTGACAAGATCCAAATGTAAGTCAATTGGAGCCAGGGTCAGAAGGAGCTGGAAGAGCCTCCTGGCGAACTTCCGATTTGGCATGCTGCGGCTAGCGTATTAGTTATGTCCTGTCATACATATGGTCTATGAAGGGGAGTTAAAGAAGCTATTTTTATTAAGAAAGAGAATCCTTCTCTACACAGAAATGGGGGACTCAGACACCATCTATCTCCAATTTACAACCTAAATCAAACCAAAAAAAAAAAAAAAAAAAGAAAAGAGAACAACAGCTTTAGCCAGGTTAGGTCCGAAGGTGTAAAAGCACCCATTATGGCCCTGAATGGTTATACTAATATGATCCCACACTCAGTGCAGTTCAATAGGCCTAACCAACTAACAGGAACTGTAAACAAGTAGGTGTGTTAGTTTCACAGTAGTTTCAGTGTAGACAGATATAAAGAAGTATTCACCAGCATTCTGACCAGAACTGATGAAGCAGCTTGGATGAGCTGTGAAACGACCAAATAAACTTTGTCCAGTTGACAAATTGAATTTCTCCTTTGCCTGTCTCTGCTGAACTAAAGGTAAAAAGAGCTGTTAACCTGAAAACTAACAATACATGACATCACAAGGTGGAGCAGAGCATTTTGAGCTTTGGGGATGTAGATATTGGCGGTATAGACTTCAATCTTAGGTCCGATTGTGAGAATATCCGAACAATGAGTTTCCCTGTCAACCACTAGACAGGAAGTTCCTATTGAGTCAATTGTGTATTTTAGTTTTGTTATCATTTTTGGTTGTGTTTGCATTCTCACAAAACTGTAGCAAAATACCAACTAGCTCATACAATAGGCCTCAGCTATGCAAAAAAATAAGTCAATCATAAAAAATAAAATTAACACAAGAAATGTTTACAATTTTTACAGTTGCACACATCCAAATAGACACACATTCACCGACCAGTGCAGCGCAGCGGGACAAATACAGGAAGAGGATATTTACTGCATTGCGTTGCCAGGTTTATTAGTTCACAATGGTATCTATTAACAACACAAGCATTGTATTGAAAGGCAGACCGAGCGTTTGTGGGTTTCTGCTGCTAATGTTTGTTTTCATAAGAATTGGGATAAATACAGGAGCGAGAGAGGGGAGATTGGGCAAGTATTGTTAAAAACGTGATTTGGGGAAATTGGGAATGTTTGCGGTGATTTGCGCTGGATGAGGAGGAGGAAAAAGGAACAGCGTTTTAACTTGTAGTGATAAAGGCAAAGTATATATAAAGGCAAAGTATCTATCTATCTATTACTAACCGTGAAAAGTGCTTATAAACTCAACAGGTGAATAAGATGCTGGATATTTAAGGCCGATAGACATTGCACGAAAGAGTCTATCTCTATCCAATACAGTACACCTATTTGACTGATTATGTAGCGCACATCGCAGTATATCCCCAACATTTTTTCCATTCCCCTTTTCTCCTCCCCATTTCCTTAGATACGTGTCAATGCTTTACTCATTACCACGTCTAATCCCACCAAATGACAGCCAGTCATATAAATCAACATGTTTACAATAAAAGGCTCCCAATTAAAAGGCTGGCTCGTTAGGCTGCACCGGCGGACACCACCGCATCCCTAATTGCCTGGGACGCCATGTGTGCGCCGCATATTAATTACCTATTAACCCCACACACAGACGCCCAGATAGCCAGGCGTATTACCCACTATTGCATATTAATTACCTATTAGCCTTTGTGCGCCGCGTAAAGAGGCGCGTGGCATCAGAAAGACAGGCTTGCCCAAGGGCAGCTATCGCACACACCCACACACTCATAATGTCTAGTACCACCGACTGCATATACACACTGCATGCACAATGACAAATGAAGCGTTTTACCAGGGATAGCCATAACTGTTACAAATGGCAATGCAGGAAAATGATTAAACAGCCGGACAGCACCTGATCCAGAATCCAGAGGAGGAGTTTGAAGAGATTGGATTTTGATTTATAATTCAGGTATAAGCGAATTTCTCTAATCACATTGACATTCATACAGGGATTGCTACATAAAACCTAGTGCCTTCGCTCAATTTTATTTCTCTTCGGCGACTAGGACATGGATCGGAATTCACTAGACAGTTTGCAAGAACTCCAGAAGTTGAAGACCGCGCACCGTCCAATCAGCGAAGATCTGAACCAACCCGAGTTGCGATATCAGACTGCATACGCTCTCCTCCTTGGGACTTCCTTTGTCAAATACAAACTTCGCATTTTTTATTGCACCTTTAATTCACAAGTTCATCTCGCAGAAACGACAATGATCATTGACAGACATGTTCACTCTCTGCATTGTTTACTTGGACACCAATGAGCGTTCCGGTGCATTACATATGTCACGACCAAATAGCAGCGATGGGTTAAATAAAAAAGTACCCGCCTACCATCTGAGTGAACGAATCCTAATGCTGCGAGGCCAAACGGTTTCCACAAAGTGAAACCATCTGACAAACATTAGCAACAATACTCCAAAAAAGGTTAGAAATTTCAAATCAGTACAAAATCACTTCCCAAAATGAAATACACGGTACAGTTGATGGTATTGTTGATGTGTCCTTAGGCAAGACACTGCACCTACATTGCCTAGTATGAATGTGGGGTAAGAGTCGGTGGTGGTTGGAGGGTCTGATTTGTAGATTAGCAGCCTTGCTTCAGTCAGTCCGTGGCTACAGTAGATTATCATCTCCTGTGTATGGAGTGAATGAATTATGCTCTGTGAATTTTGAAGAGATTTTGATTTATAATTCAGGTAAACATATTTCTTTAATCACATTTCCATAAAATTCAAACAGGACTATACATTACTGCAAGCATTAGCAACAGTACTCCTAAGCAGGTAAGAAATTTCAGTTCAGTTGATGGTATTGTTGTATTGTTGATGTGTCCTTAGGCAAGGCACTGCACCAGCATTACCAAGTATGAGTAGTATGAGGAAAAATGCATTGTGAAGTTTGAAGAGATTTGTTTTTTGGTGGTTTGGTTTATTTTTTTAAATGCATCTTCGCAAAGTCTTGTGTGACCTGTGTGATTAAGAGAATAAGCATTTATATTTGAGTAATTTAGCTTTTTTATAATGTACACAGCAAAAAGTGGAGTGTTACAATTGACTCTCACAGAATCAACTTTAACATTTTCTCAGAGTTTATATGAGTCCAATCTGTTCTAGAGTTAATTTAACATTTTTGGAAGTGTTAATTAAGTACTGGACTAAAGTTCCTGTTTAACCCCGAAATCCAGTGTTATATTAACGTTTTGAGAGTAAACAGATTTTTTACTTTTTTTAGTTAATTTAAGAAGAAATTATGAACAAAACTGGTTCAAAGTGGTCTTCTCTCACAAGAGTTTGAAGTGGTGAATAGGAGGAGCCAAATTAACACTAAGAGAAGTTGAATTAACCTCAACCACATCAACTCTGACAAATAACCCCTACTCAAACCCCCATTTAACTTTCAAATAGTTAAAATAACACTTTTGGTGTTAAAAACAACTCTGAAATATTTTACCCTAAAATTTTTACCCTTCAGTTTTTGCTGTGTAGTTCATTGAAATGTTGATGCAGTTATTAGATACGCAACTTTTACTTTGTTGTCTTGTATGACTGTGACACATTTTGTTTTGCCTTTTTAGTGCCAGATGCCTTCTCCAAATCATTAATTCAATCTTTAGAACAACAGACAAATCTAGATTTTGTTTCTTTTTTTATCCTATTTGCTGTATGTCTGTTTATATTAGCAATGCATTTTCTTATTGTGTGGTGCATATTGTTTTGTATTTATAGATGAAACTTCTAATGATCTCAAAATGAATGAAAAGTTAATCCAAATAACATCCATCAAGTCAATTAGATATACTGTTAAACCACTTCAGCATAGTTAGTATCACTAAACGCTAACAATATTTCATACTTTTGATTGTTACTAGCTCCTGTTCTAACTTCATTGTCTTTGTCCCAGCTGGAGCAGTATATGTAGTTACTGACCAATGGGCTGGTTAGTTCATTAGCACACTGCCTCCTCAAAGTCACCGAGAATCGCTGACCACCAGCACTTTCCTTTGTGTCTGCTTAAGGACCTTGTTCAAAGTCAACTACCACCTTCCGTCTGCAAAGCCTTTTGTGTTCTCACAGGATTTATTCTTCTGGGAAACCCCCACCACAACCTACATGCGTGCTACACATCTTTAAATCCACATAATGCCGAGATATTCCGTTAAAGCTTTGGTAAACTTGAAAGAGATGGATTTCTATTTGTACACCGTAACTGTATTTAAAAAAAGATCAAATAAAGTCAGTCATGTTACTCACAAATAACACCTTATAAGGTTTTTAGTTTTCCAAATAAATGAAAATGTTGCTTTGTAAACACCTTTGCCTTTGTCTTCTAATTAAATGAAAGCACCAATAAATGAAAGCACCAATAAATCATGTATCAAGCTCTCAACATCTCAGCTCATTTAAAATTTGTGTACCATCAACTACTTCTTTGCGGTTGTTGAGTTACTGTTGGCTGAGTTAAGGTTAAAGTTAAGATACACTATACTGTCCCCGTAGGGAAATTTGCTCTCTCCATTTGAGCCACCCTTCAATGCCACTGGAGCAACCTGTCAGGAACAGTTGACATCTCCATGTCCAGATCTTGAGCTAGACTTGGACTATCTCAACCGTAGGCTTTTACCTCTTGTCTTGTACTTGGATACGAATACCAGATGCTAAAGTGGGGTACAGTTGATGTATCCTTAGGCAAGGCGCTCCACCTACATTGCCTAGTATGAATGTGGAGTGAGTGAGTGTGGATGGTGGGGCTGATGGCAGATGAGCAGCTTTGCTTTGGTCCATCTATGGCTACAATATCTTACCTCCACTGTGTATGGAGTGAATGAATAATGCACTGTAAGAAGTATATGGCCAAAAAAGTACTATATAAATGTAATTATTGTGGAGAATGTTGTGGTTAGGGATGCATATATGCTGATGATGATCGCGATACTTTGCCTTTAAGAATCTACCGATACCAGATATCAACAGATACCAGCACAGAGACTATATATAGCATATGGGGAAAAAATCCAAGTGTGTAACTGTTACTGATCATTTGCAGTAATTATAAAATAGCTTTGTAAAATATAATAAATATAACAGTTTTTGAGCCAATATTATCCATTTATTTATTATTGTGTAGACTGTCGGGTAACCACTGGCGAAAGGATCAGTGCAGAGCTCCGCACTCCACTGGGCTAATCACAGCTGACGCCCGATTGCATTTTGTGGGCACCCTGCTCCATGGGCTCAGGGTTCTCTCAGGGGCGGTCCTAGATTCCAAGTCCTAGTTCAAGATTAGTCCTGATTCGGTCCTGGTTTAGACCTGTTTTAGACCTGTTTTAGACCTGGTTTTAGACCTGGTTTAGACCTGGTTCAGTCCTGGTTTAGTCCTGGTGTAGTCCTGGTTTAGCCCTGGTTCAGTTCTCGGTTCAGTCCTGGTTTAGTCCTGGTTCAGTCCATATATGGTGCAAAAGTTCGGCGTCTTCGCACAGTTATTTTGGTGAGAGTAACTTAAAAGTAATGTAATAGTCATGTAATGTCTTACATTTTAAATGCAGTAATATTGTAATGTAACAAATTACTTTGAAATGACAGTAACAAGTAATAAATAACGCAGTACAGTTTTGAACTAACTTGCCCAACAGTGTTGTCTGAATCAGTATCTTGGGGTCGATATCCAATCCATCAAAAGTTCCAGTATCAGCACTGATATCCGATACCAGTATCATATTCTTAGTTGTGGTTTGATGCCAGAACCCAGAACCTTCTTACTGTGAAGCTGGATCAGTGCATCACTTAAGACTCCATGTCCTCATTAAGACAGAGGTTCGTGATCTGGTTTGCAGACTTTCCATACAGTTATACATAGTTACTTAGTGTAATTGATTTGTCATGATATTCTAACTTCAAGTCTCTTTTATCTATACATATACACAAGTCCATTACTTAGGCAAATCATCTCTCCCCTTCAGCCCTGATTACCATCTCACACACATTCTTCTTACTTGTTGTTTACTCTGTCATGCATTCTAATTAAGTTATCTCCGGCGCTTCCTCAGACACCTCTGACCCACTGCCCTCATCAGGCTGTACACAGTGACATCGTTGGACCCTGTGATTATTAGCATACATTCGCACATACCACATGATATAGCTGTTTAGTCATTAGCAGTCACTCCGCCATGTCACTTCTTACAATACAGGCATCTCATTTGCAAACGTAATTCCTGTGTTAGTCTCGTCTACGCTCCGTGGATAATCTATTTAAGTGGAAATGAGTTGGAATGAATGATGATAAATATTGAACATCTGTGTTGGGGCTTATTAGTGGGGGACTTCTATTGAGGTGACACATGAGAGATTTGTTTCCGCACCAATTTGCACTTTTTAATTACAGATGTTTAAAACGGGCTTGTGATTTGAGACTTCAGAGAGAAATGCGTCAGGCGTGTCTTGGTAAAAAAAAAAAAAAAAAGATGTCATAGGATTGTAAATGCAATGTATTTGGATGAAAAAATGTCTTTGTCAGATGGAACCTATAAGTGTTATTAGGGATGGGACAATTTCGACAAGATGAGGCAAGACATGGGAATCAAACAAGGCAAGATTATCGTCTATAAAAATGAATTGTGGAGTTCAGCTCAAATATTTTTCATATCTTTTTATATATGTATTGCTGTTAGTGTAGCACTGCTTAATTCAGGCTACATTTATATGATGACTGACGCAAAAGTGGCGTTGCGTCTTCACTTTTTATTCTGCGTTTAGATGAGCATTTTTGGGAGGAAATCTGCACGCATACGGCGAGGCAAAAGTGTGTGGAATTCGACTGGGTATGCACGCCAGATGGACTATGTAGTGACGCTAGGTGATGATGTATATGACTTAAACGCGTACGTGATGTGAGCAGATCTGACCAGAGTTTTGCGTCTTGGGCAGTGTAGATGAAAACTCTACAGCAGAGCATATTCAACTTTTCCACTCTGGAGGGTAGTTTCAGAATTTTGTGTTTTTAAGCCACCATCTAAACAAAAGGCACTTCCAGTAAAAACATTTTGTTGTTTTTATCCGCAAGCATTCTCGTGTAAACAGGCCCTGAACTATTAAAGCTTCTCAAAGGAGTAATTTGCCATTGCATTTAACTCCCTTTTTTTTTTTTGTCTGTAAGTACACAGAAAATCTCGCACAATCTTGTGAGTGATAAATACAAGACATAAATTATTGTAATCATTTCACTTGTTATTGCTAACTATTCAAACCAGCACAAGAACTCCAATCGAGTTTTTAATGCTGCTATTTTGTTGCAGAATCAGAACCAACAAACTAAATGATGATTCACTAGTACATCTGCATTTGCCCTTAATACTATAGGTCCCTAAATAGTTGTGCTGACTGTTAATCAGTATCAGAATCAGTTTTATTGCCATTGTCAGTGAACAAAATTCACAAACTAGGAACTTTATTCAGCGTTATTGTGCTACAAAGCATAATAATATAAACTATGATGAAAAAAAAAAATAAATAAATAAATAAGGGCATAATCATGAGCACGATACTAGTCATGCATGTTAGAAAAATAAACTGTATCCTGGGTTTTCAGGAGTCTGGGTTTTAAATCATTAGTTACTATGGCAACAGTCCTAATTTTTCCGTCATTGTGAAACCCAGGGATATTTGTGTGTAGAGACTGGAGACTCTAAATGTCTAAGGCAGGAGAGGTTAATTTACCATCAGTATAGAACATCAACACCTCTATGGCCATTTAAGTGTATTTATGCCTCCATTTTAGGGTGAATAACCAAAAATGGGTCATAAAGAAATGTCAGCAAGTCAAAGTTAGAGGTGTCCTTAGTATGAATGTGCAGGGAATGAAGAAATTGTGTTAAGCATATTTCTTGTTTCTTTTTAATGACTATCTTGCTGAAACTACCAACATGTTCCTAGCATGAACTCAGTCTCCCTCTTTCTGAACAACACTGTGCAGTCCCACTTGTGTACTCCATCTGAAACAGCAGTGGACGTACTCAGAGAAGAGAGAACTATAACATCAAACTAGTGCGACCCAGGCCACCACAGTCAGGGAGCTGTACTAACAGGCTGTCATGGTGCCCCTCTCTGCCCATATCACACTGATGGACGGGGGGCCTACAGGGAACCAGCAGAGTCCAGCAACACAACTATAAATAAACCACAAGTGCACTGCATCTAGACTCCAAGCTCTGACCGCAACCGAAAAGATCTCAGTAGGGTGTTCGACTGGGCAGTTGGGTCTTGGAAAATGTCCAGGAACACAGCAGGCAAACTAACGAACAAAAAATTAAAAAAACAAAAAAAAAACAAAATATATATGTGTGCCTGGTCAAGCAGAAGTATACTGCAAGCTCAAAAATTCAAGTTAATGCATCTGATATAAAAATGTATTCAACAGATACATATGTACTGTAGTTTATGAAACTGTTGACCTTTTTTCTGTACCATTTTTGGTTCTAAAGTTACATACGTTTTAAATAGACCATGTATGTAACAAGAAACAAAAATTATTTTCCCAAATTTCAAAGACCTGCAAATCATGTAAATAAATGGATGTATTTCATCACATCTTGTGTTATTCGATCTTTGAACTGTTGATGAAGGTACATGATTTTTCAAAAAAAAAAATATTTAAAATGATAAAAATTTGCTTGGAAGGACTGACATATTTTATAGAAATAGTTATCTTTCATTTTGAAGTAATATTAAAGGATTTGGAAGAAAAAAGCTGACAAATTATGCAAAATCATGCACCTTCTACTTGCTTGTAAAATTTTCCCTCCGTTACCATGACCTTTCTTCTTAAAAAATCTCATTACTCAAAAAGTAAGAGGTTTTTCAACCTAATCTTGTACCATATGGTAGAAAACTATATGAAGCAAATATTCAAACCAGTTTGTTAAGGATATGTAAGTCAGAACCGCTAGTTATCGCTGTTTGTATTTATTGCCCAAAAAGTGCTGCATATTTCATTCCCTCCGTTACCGACATGAGTCAACAACGTGAAAGAATATCACAGGTTTAACTTTACCCTGTTGGAGTGTTAACTCTTTCCTACATTCTGATACTTTACTTATTTCAATAGTCCCTCTAGTTTCTGAATAAGAGATATTTGGATGTAAAAAATCTGCCCCTGTTTCCCTCCGTTACCGCTTGACTGGACCCATTTTTTACATTTTTACAGCATTTTTTACTTTATGAACATACTTGACATTGCATCATTCATTCACCAAGTATCAAGTGTAGCCACAACTGCCCTGGGGAACACACACAACATACATAGGCCAGGTGGATGAAGTGTTTGGTCCAAGGAAACAATGTCATTATGCACCGGTTGAAGCTAAAATTGAACCTTCAACCTTTAGTTTGGTGGACGAATTCTCTGACCATCTTATCTTCATCAGCCAGACCATGTTATGTTATCACGTTAAGTATCGAGTGATGGAGTGATATTTTGTAACCACAGCTGTCCTGGAGTACACACACACACCACATTCAAACATAAATAAGTTGTGTGAAGTGTCTAGCCCAAAGAAACAATGGCAGTACTGTATGCGCTGTTTGGAGCTAAAATTGAACCTCCAATCTTCAGTTTGGTCGGTGAATTTTCTAACCATCTCTCTTGTAGTGACAGTGGCTCAGTGATTAGAGCAGTACATCATTGTACTTTTGATTCCTGCCCCAACCAAGTTCTGTTGTTGTGCTCTTAGATTAAAAATATCTAAAAAAAACTGAGAAAAAATATGTCTGGATGCGTTGCACCATCTCAGATCCAGCCGTAGTCCTCTGGCACGAAGGACTGGAGCAACCAGCCCATACTTGTAGTCCACCGCACATTGTCGCTTTCCCTGCTTGGATCCAGTTCGTAGAGGACAGCATGGAACCGTTCCAACCCAGTTCACTGCGCACTGGTCTTACTCACTCCCATCTGGAACCAGCACATGGAGGACGGAGCCTTCAGACCTATTTGAACAACATGCGTGACTTGAGAGTGAACCTAGAGCCCGAGGAGCAGAGTGTCCGCAAAGGGCAATCGGGCGACGGCTGTGCTTATCCCCATGGGGCGCAGAGCTTTGTGTCAGTCTTTTCTCCTGTGCTCACCCAATGGTCTAAGCGGGGGCACCTCCGGGCCCGTCCCAACACTCAGTCCTGGTTCAGTTCTGGTTTAGTCCAGGTTTAATTCTGGTTTAGTCCTGGGATCAGTCCGTGTCCTCTCATGTCGCAGGTCTCTATAGGACAGTACTGGAGATATCATGAGCCTATGCAAGTTGTTTTCACCATTTCCAGTAGCTCCGGTTTGACATTTAAGTTGTAGACTATTTTATATCTGTTATTTTTTATATCTCACGTCGGGAGAAGTGGGTGGACGGCGTACCCCCGCATACCACACTCACTACACCCATGGGGACAGCTACCTTCTTGTCTCCATATTTGCCTGAAATGTTTCATGGTATGACATTAAACATATCCATCTAGGATTTATTCATTATGGGTGTTTTTATTGCTCAAAAATACAAAGATTCTCCAGATTTGAAAAGATTTGAATTTGGCTGCTGTAACCTGCTTGTCTCCCTTGTGATCGATAGGTTTAGTCTATACTGTGGAACATTATAGACAAAACAATGAGATTTCCATGGTGACATCAAGTGGCAGACCCTCCACTAGAAATGTCATGCAGTGCACCTTTAACATCATTATAAACACTCAGTGCCAGGTTATGTTCGTTATATGGAAATGAATGAATTATAGCTCTAAACAAGGAAACAAATAATGAAATAAATGAACAAAATTACAAAATAATAATTAAAAAAGAAAAAACCTTGGTAGTTTCCTCTTGGGATAAATTTCGCCAAAACACCGCTAAACGTTTGATCTTAAAGTAGGAACAAAACATCCTTTCTTAGCTTATTTCCATTCAAGTCTCATTCCCAGGAATATAAAAATGAAAAATAACACATCTCCAGTTCATTCTACATTTTTGTGCAAGTGAGCATCTGAGTGTGTAATAGTATGCCATCCAATTTTTATTGATTCGACCGTGGGGGGTTAGGAGGCTGAGGTAGACACCAGACAAGACCATAAATCTATATGCTAGCACACGCACTGCAGACAATAGGCCAGACAAAGGAATAGGTCAGGTGTGTCCTCCTGCACCCTATTTATTCACATCTAGAAGAACATAGCACCATTAGACAGAAAGGTCCTATATTACACAAAATGGATTGTTATGAGCTTTAATGTTGTTACCTCATCAAAAACATAGCATGCGTTGTGTGTTTTCATTCATGCATGTTTGATTAATCCTTTATTATTAGTCTGGCTAAATCTCCAAAGCTCAAAACGCTCAGTTCTACCTTGTGATGTCATGAAGATGTTTTCTCGTGAACATCTACCGTTTATCTGTAGTTCAGTAGAGATTGGCAGTTCCCGAGCTGAAATCATCCAAATGATTCTATATTCCCATACGACATCACCAGCTGGAACAGGGTGTTTTCTGTTTGAGAGAACTCAGCCTAAATATGCAGGATTTGTGCGTTAAGCATGTGGGTCATTCCACATCTCCCAATGCCCCCGCTCGACCATCTCAGATTTGATTATCTTATTAGCTGTGTGTCATGAAGTCAGGGTGTTTTCTTAGTTTCTGAAAGTGCCTTCATAGTCCATTTTCAAAAATAAGGCAGAACACCATCACAAATTTTGGATATGTTAAAAACAGACATCTAGTCTTTCTAAAACAGTCTATTTTATGTCGTGGGTGCAGTCATTTTTTTGGTATAACATGGTAAAGATGGCACCAATTTATTTATTTTTTTCCATTTTTAACACTTAATATCTTCTAGAGCACAGGTGTCAAACATAAGGCCCGGGGGCCAGATCCGGCCCCCCAAGACCTTTAATGTGGCCCTTGGGTGATTTTCTACTAAAATATTTTGATTATATTTTCTATTTAAATATTGGTAATTTTACGTGGCCCCTCCCACCAGAGCAGCACAAATGAAGACTTGTCTCTTTCCAAACGCTCTTAAAGGACGATCGATTTGACTGTTGACCGTGACACCCTCATCAACAAAATGTCTAAAATGAGAAAAGTGGAGCCGAGTGCAGGATTTGACAACAAAAATTGACTTATTCCTATTTGCATACAAGTTCATGTTAAAACATTGTGTTGAATTTGAATTTTTCTTAAAGTTTCAGATTGTTCATAATATTATAATATTATAATAAGAAAGAGTTCATCAATTAAAAAAGATTTCTGTAATAGATTTGTGTTTCGCTGCACAAATATTTGAACTTATTGTTATTTTTGGGGTTTATATGTCATGAGTTTTCTGATCCGGCCCCTTTGGGATCAAAGTAGGTTGGATACGGCCCCTGAACCAAAATGAGTTTGACACCCCTGTTCTAGAGTGTTCATCACAGAGGGTCAGTTTTAAAATCCAAAGTACCCAGCGTGTGTGGGAAGCTGTATTTTCAGTATTAAACCTCTGTCTTTGAAATTGCACTTTCCACAGTCCTTCAAATATGTCCTTAGATTTGAAGAGTAGAATTTTCAAGTGAATTCAAGCCCTCAGAAATCTGTGATAAACCAAAGGGACATGTGTAAAAATTCAGATTCTACAAGTACATTTGCCAAATTTTAACCCTTAAAAATTTGAAGGACCTACCTTAAATAGTTTTTTCAGATACCGCAATCTGAAAGTGGCTCCTCAGAAAACTCTGCTCAAAACAGGTCAGGGGGGAGTTGGCAAAATATTTTTTTATAACAAAACCATAAGGATTTGGAAGCAAAAATTTGGGATTTTTCCTATTTTTTCAGTCAAATCTGAGATGGTCGAGCAGGGGCATTCAGAGATTTTGTGTGCAATGACCCATGTGTGAATGAACCAAAACACAACTCCAGTTATAATGTTGTTTCGTCATCGCAAACATAACAGAGCTCAGAAAAAAGGCGTAATACAGACGCTTTAAAGGTGCACGGTAACTTTTCAGGTTAGGGGTCCACCACCATGGAGATGCTATTGCTTTGCATGTAATGTTCCACAATATGGCATGAAAATGATATAAGATGCATTTATTCAATTAGGGGTATATTGGCCATAGAGATTGAAAGGTTCAGTGCCGCACTTTGCAGGTAAAGCAATAACATCTAAAAGAAGACAAACAACTGGCAGGCTCTCACACAGTGCACCTTTAAGTTCAGATTTTTGAGTTTCAGCATGTTATGTGTTACAAAAAGTTTTCGAAAGTTTTCAGCTAATGGGAATTCATATGAAAAAACAATAAAGAAAAACTAGTTCAATAATGCAGAACTACTCCATTCCAACCAATTTGTTTTTGGAGGAGTGAGTTTTCTAAGTGAAGCTCCAAGCAGAGATTTGTAGTCACGGTGCAGAATTTGAAAATATGTTTTGCCCAACCATGTTCTTTGTTTTTTTTTTGTAGTTTCACTGTTGCATTTCAATTCACCCAATACGCTGGCATACATGAAAAATACACAGTTTTTTTTTATAGTTTCAGGCATGCAGAAAGCTATCAGGTGAAAAGGCTCTCAATATGTACATGAATAAAGTGAAATGAAATGAAAGAAAATCAGATTCTAGTTTACCAAAATTTGTGTATAAATGCTGTATTTTTCACACTCTGATAACTGATAAATAAATACAAAGTTAAAGGTCCTATCTTACACAAAATTGACTCTTGTTACTTCATCAAAAAAACATAGCTGGAGTTGTGTTTTGGTTTAGTCACACATGTTTGAGTAATCCTTTATTATTGGTCTCTGTTTGTATCTACAAACCTCAAAATTCTTTGTTTTATGTAGCAGTAGTTTCTAAGTTAACAGCTATCTTTTGCCTTTAGTTCAGTGGAGATGGACAATTCCAGGGCTGAAATGATCCACAACATTTTAGTAAAGGTTTATGGAGCACTTCCTGTATTGTCAAATGATATCACAAAGGTGTATCAGAGTGTTTTCTGTTTGAAAGAAGAACTCTAAATATACAGGATGGGTGAATGAAACAAAACACAACTCCAAGTCTGTTTGTGAAGGAGAAACATTCTAATTTAATGTTATGTATTAGGAAGGCCACAATACAGATGGGGGTACAGCTAAAATGTATGTTTTTAAAATGCAGAACTAGTCTAACTTTAGGGCTAAGTCAGTATTAGAAAAGATCTGGTTGAACAATTGAATTAGATATTTCGGTAACACTTTATAATAACTACACCTTACTTAGCCTTAATAAAGCATGAACAAAGACTTAATTAATAATGAACAAAGATTTAATTAATAATAATTCACGCTTAGTAAATGCTTAATAAAGCAGTTCACTTTAGAAAAGCTCTCAAAAAGACTAACAGATAACAGCTGCCTGAATTATCATTGCATTGTATTATTAGTAAATCATTTTCTCATAGCTTATTAATGATTAATAAATGCTCAAATGGTTAGTTCATGAGTAATTAAGTATGAAATAATTATGAGTAACTATTTACAGCACAGGCAAATTAAGTGCAAGTGCTAATTAAGGTAATAATTAAGTAGTTACTAAGCGTGAATCATTATTAATTAAGTATTTGTTCATTATTAATTAAGCCTTTGTTCATGCTTTATTAAGGCAAAATAAGGTGTAGTTATTATGAAGTGTTAGCGATATTTCTCATGATAATAATCTATAGGATAAGAGATAGGGTTACTTCCATTATCAAACCAAGCTTTTTCATAGATATAAAAGCTAATCAAACCATAATGGTCCAATACTGATATTACAAAATTACTCCATTCATCTTGGGTCATTATGTCTTGTTAGTATTTCACAGTTTTTAGTCCGTGTATCGTGACTTCTCCCCCTACAAAGTCAAAGTAATTAGGTACGTGTGGCTTCCTGCGGTGAACATAGCTCATAAACTGTCTCTGTCTGTATGGGGCCGAGGCGAGGCGCTTGGATCCAGGGCAGAGGGAGCATTTTTCAGACCTAATGTTGCATGACAGTAGACCAAGGTTCTGTCAAGGTGAATCAGAGCCACCACAGACCAATACTAAAACACGCTAACAGGCTAACAGGCATTCCCAGTCATGGTGCTACTCTGGGAATATCCTTTCCATTGTGCAGGCTGTACTTTAGTTTCATTATGACAGTATTTACAGCAGGCATGTTCAAACTATTAGCCAGGCGCTCGCCACCTAGTGCCTCAATTTCATTTCTCTCCAGCAATTAGGTCATGAATCAGAATACAGTAGACGGTTTGCAAGAACCCCAGAAGTTGTAGACCGCACATCAGCCAATCAGCAAAGGTCTGTGAAGCCATGATGTCAAAGTCAAGCGCCTGTCTGGGTCCCTTTTCTGGTACAGCACAACAGTAAAAAAAAAAAAGTGGTTGAGATGGATGTAGACGAAGCCATACATTCTGTGTTGGCAACGATTCCCGAAATTGAGGACTTAAAGCCGGAACAAAGAGGAGTTTGGTGAATTTTATCAAAGGGAAAGACGTTATTGCAACTTCTTCCTACGGGATTTGCCACATTACATACGTCACAACCAAAAAGCAGTGACTTGTTAAATTTAAAAAAAGTACCTGCCTACCGTTGAGCGAACAGATCCTAATGCGAGGTCAAACGTTTTCCACGAAGTGAAACCGGCTGACGAATCAGGCTATCAAACTATAGCCAGGCTGGTGCCACCTAGTGCCTCCGCTCAATTTAATTTCTCTCCAGCAACTAAGTCAGGAATCAGAATACACTAAACAGTTCACAAAAAACCCGGAAGTGCAAGTTCGGGCACCAGCCAATCAACGAAGAGCCATACATTCTTTGTTGGCAACGATTTCCGAGATTGAGGATTTAAAGCCGGAACAAAGAGAATGTTTGGTGAATTTCATCAAGGGGAAAGATGTTATTGCCCTTTTTCCTACGGGATTTGGGAAAAGCTTAATATACCAGTTAGCCCCCTTAGCGGTGCAGTACATACATCACAACCAAATAGCAGCGATTGGTTAAATGATCAAAAGTACCTGTCTACCGCCGAGTGAACGAAATCTAAGCTGCGAGGTCAGAAGGTTTGTCGAAGTGAAACAAAGTAAAACCGGCTGATGAATCAGGCTCTCAAACTTTGGCCCAAGGACCAAATCTGAAACTTCAGGCACATTTTTCTTAGTCCTCAGGTTTCAGCCTGCTAGACAAATTATCCCAAATGATCATAACCAGCACTTTTTACTGCAAGTTGTTTAAAATCGACCTTGATAAAGTTAGTATTGAGTACTTAGTAGGGGAGGGAAAAACAGTAACTTTTTAGAAGCATTTTCAATTTGAATAAAACGATTCTGAATCAGACATGCCAATAATCAGAATTTTAAGTTTAACCCGAAGCTGCCCAATCTGTCGATATGAAAAGATCTGGTGGCTCAGTCTAACCTGTTCTACATAATTCCATATACTTTACTTCATATATTTGATGTCTTTTGTATGTATATCAAATGCAGAAAGTAGTAAACATATAGAAAAAAAAAAAAAACACTGAATGAGAAAGTGAGTCCAAACTTTTTTCTGTTAGTGTATGTTCAGCATTACATTATAGCAGAAACATATGGACGACTGACACATTCATCTCCTCCCATCATCGTCAATTCTGGCTCCTTTCCTTTTTCCACATTTCAGCTACATTTTCCCAGCATTCCCCTGCACACCTGCCCTTCAATCACCATTCCAGCAGTCCTCCATTTGTCTTTTTATCTCCCTCCCTCCCTTCCATCCATTGTGCGCGCGTCCTCATAGGTGAACTTTAATTATTGGGCGTAAATCTCCGCTGTAGTCGAATCACGTTTTTACTGCCACATTAAAAACTCTAGAGGACATTGCCACTAAACGCTTCCCTATTTTCAAATCCTCCCAGTACCCGTTCCGTCTTTCCCCTGAGTAATGCATTGCCTATTCCGCGTCTACCCTCTCATTAGTATTTCTAGACAGTCTATTGTATAAAATGTGTTTGGGTGCGGCGTCAGAATCCCGGGACGAAGAATGATGCCACGATAACGTGACAGTGATTGGTTGACTTGGGGCCGTCGTCATGGCGATGGAGATTGTTGATGTGTTAGCATGCGGAGTGTGTCACCTGCTGCCTGCGTGCCTTCCCACTCACTCAGTTCAGATGTCTGCATAGGTCTGTGTGGGTGGAGAGACAGGTCTAGAGGAGCATGGGTAATAACTCCATAGGACCTATAGGCTCCGAATACATTTCCAAGGATTGTGGATTAGATAAAAAGCAGTTGTAACGTTGGATGAATCTGAATGTCGAAGTTAAAGGTGTATTATGTAACTTTTTTGAGTGGGAGTTTTCCATCTGTTTTCCTTCATGGAGATGTCATTGCTTTGCTTAGAATAACTCTGTAGAACCTACAAACTCTGAATACATCTCCAGGGATTATGGATTAGGTAAAGGTGTTTATAACATGGAATGAATTTGAATGTTGAAGTTAAAGGTGCATTATGTAACTTTTCGAGTGGGAGTTTTCCATCTGTTTGCCTTCATGAAGATGTCATTGCTTTGCCTAGAATAACTCCATAGGATCTACAAACTCTGAATACATCTCCATTGATTACGGATTAGGTAAAGGTGTTTGTAATTTAGATGAAGTTGAATGTCGAAGTTAAAGGTGCATTATGTAACTTTTGTGGTTGGGACTTTGCCAGCTACTTGTCTTCATGAAGATGTCATTGCTTTGCCTAGAATAACTCTGTAGAACCTACAAACTCTGAACACATGTCCAGGGATTATGGATTAGGTAAAGGTGGTTGTAACATGGAACATGGGATGAATTTGAATGTTGAAGTTAAAGGTGCATTGTGTTACTTTTTGGGTGGGAGTTTGCCACCTGTTTGTCTTCATGAAGATGTCATTGCTTTGCTTAGAATAACTCCGTAGGACCTACAAACTCTAAATACATCTTCAAGGATTATGGATTAGGTAAATGTGTTTGTAACATGGGATGAATTTGAATGCTGAAGTTAAAGGTGCATTGTGTAACTTTTCTGTTGAGGTTGCTTCTTCAATTCTGACAGGGTAGGCAGAGAGGAGCTAATTCAATTTACAGCCACACCCTAGTTGTTTGCTGTAAGGAGTATTTGTTAGTTAAAGGGCCTGTACCCATTTTTTTCATGTATTTAAGCAAAATTTGTCTTGCCCTAGTACACATACGTCTTTTGTACAAGCATCTAGGTAGAAAGCATGTTACTGTCTGATAATCAGGAAGTGTGCCTTAGCATGACAGTTGTTGTTAGCGTTACCGTCACGTTGGTCTTTGAGAGTTGTGGAAAGCACTTAGAAACTCATCACGGTGAATAATTAGAATCTTTGGAAAATAACAATAACTTTGAACCGCTGCAAACTGTTTAAAATGAACAAGTTCCAACAGTAAAAATCAATTACAACAACTTAAAATTCAGCTACCCTAAGGTGTGAGCTGTTATGATAGAAAAGTTACATCGTGCAGTTGTCCATGGGTATCGACTAGTCTATGTGGTTTCATTTTGATACGGCTCAAGATTAGGGGTGTAACAATATCCAAGTCTCACGATACAATATCTTCACGGGATGAACCTCACAGGACGATATTCATTGCGATATCTTGGGAAAGATCACGATATGGTGGGGAGGCTCACGATTAGGGACATAGCAATATCCAGATCTCTTGGTACGATTTTCGCGATATACATCTCATGGTATGATATTTGTTGTGATATTTTGTGGAGGCTAACAAAACTGTTAATATGCAACTTTTTCCTCTCAAAATGCCTTGACAAGACTTAATCCAAAGAACTAAGACTTTAAAGTGCTTAGAACAGTTATTTCTTCATGTAGTCTGCACTGAAATGGAGCAAAGGATCATGGTCTATGTAGTTCCCTCTGTCTTTTTTTTTAGCCATTGCTGCAGCATAACTCTTAATTTAAGCAAAGAGACTTGTAATTCGATATATTGTGATGGTCCATGACATTACTGAGAACTTTGATGATACGATGTCACGATATTTCGGTTATTGTTACATCCCTACTCAAGACCATTCTAAAATTATTCAGGAAAGGTTCATTTCTGTCCTGTGAATGTGACTTTTTTAGTATCAATACCTGCTCAAACAAGTAGTTTTGATACTAGCTTTAGTGTCGATTAGTACCTGATTTCTTTACTTTAGACAACCCTAAACGCATCAAATGTTGTTAAAGTACTCATGCTGGATATAACTCTTCTTTTAATAAGGACAGTCCGCACTGCAAATAGCATGGGAATTTAAACAATATAATTGTATAAGTATTAATTAAATACACACCCCTTGCAGGCAAACACTTCTTATTTGATTCCTTTTGACTGTCAAGACTATATAAAGCTTCTGTAATCTTAAGAAAGCAAAGAACAATTCCCCCAAATGTCCATCACTACAAAGCACACACTTTTTGCCTTAGATAAAATGAAATGAATAAACAGTGGCTTGCACAGGTGGTAATCCCCAGAGTGACATAAGACAACATCAGACTTGCGAAGAGCGAGAAAGATAAAATGTAAAATTGACATCGCATAATAGATGGCAAATGCTTCTTTTCTGAGCGCCAGCAGTGTCTCTGATTAGGAGGCTCCAAACAAAACACAAACACCAAGGGAATTCTCCACCGCTCAGAATATGACCTGCTTTTTTTTTTTTTTTTTTTGCTTTTTTTGTTCAAAAAGACTCAATGCTGTCCTGTTTTTCCTCTCTCCTTTCTCCCCATGCCCCCTTCCATCTTTGCTGTGATGGTCTCCTCCTGAGCTGCACAACATGTTGCAAAATCATTTCAGTATTATCTTAACACAGAATCAGTTGAATGCTGTGTTTCTTTAATATAATCACACTTTTTTGTGTACACATCACTTCAGATATTTCCGTGATGATGATATGTATAGACAGTGATACAAAGGATGTAAAGTTATTATTGTTTAAATCATATTGTACACCGTTGTACACAGCCCCCCTCTGGATTAATTACAAAAAAGCCAGTTTGCAAAGACTGCAGGTGGCCTACAATGATAATTTACGCTGCTTTTGAGGAAGCAACAATGGACGAGCGCGACAGACATGTTTGTTACTGCACAAGTGAACACTCCTCAAGCTGCTCTAAGAATTTTAATGTACAGTTTCATTTGCAGGCTGAACAAATCAGACAATGGAATAATGTCACTCACAAATATGAGATTCAGTGCGATAAGATATCAATCCAAAATGTAGAGACACTGGTATGGTTGTCTTTTATAAACATAAATGCTTGTTCTTTTGTAATGTCACTGTCCTTGTTTGTCAGAATAAAGATGATGATGATACAAGGTTAAAATGGAATGGGAAGTCACTATATAAATGTTAATGCTACAATTATTGTGGGAATAAACATGATTTTGGAACCGTCATTGGAGCTAATTTTGAATTGAAATCACTTTTTTGTTCTGAAATACTCACGTTTTTATTACACTTGACATTCCAACTGGGTATTTTAAGTGTAATGTTAATTATATCCATATTTCTTGTTCTGGTCCCAGTTTTCTCTTTGTAAAAGCCCCACTGTGTAATAGTTCAGCCAAAAAAAGTCTTACTGTGATCAGACTTGCCACTCTCCAGACCTGACGTTTAACTTGCGTGGGTGGTGGGCAAGAAGGCTGCTAAAATGTTTCACAGTGTAGCTTTGCTGCTTTAACTCAGATACATTTATGCCAAATATTATTTATTTTTTGTGGAATTATATCTCACAGAATAAAAGCATTTGGTAGCACTTTACACTTTTAATAGAATGATTCAGACTTTGTTACTACTTAATAAATACCCTAAACTTCCTAGCCCTAACCCCTTAATAAACGTTTTGTTCATTATGAATTAAATTTTTGTTTGCTTTATTAAAAATGCTCTGGTGCAATATGTACAAACCCAGTGTAATTGTTTTTGATCATATTGTTGAATTATATTGTTCATCTTGTTGTATTTTGTGGCTGTTTTTTAACCTTTAGTCTTAGTTTTGGCTCAAATTTGACTTATTCTATGTCTAACGGTTATGTGTGAGTGTGTACGTTGATTTTGTTGTTTTGTTTTTTCTATGTTTATTTGAATTTATGTAGCCTACTGTCTGTTCTACTCTTATCTGTCTTCTGTTGTTGTGACTACGAGGACCCTCTCAAAAACGAGATGGCGAGACAAATAAATTCAAAGTTTAAATGTATTTTCAAAGTATGCTTTTATTCTGTGTCTAGCTTCACACAGCCATATCCAACCCCTCTTTGTTTTCTGTGTGTTTGCAGTGTGTAAGCCTGGATTCTACCGCTCTGTGCTGGAGGCCCTATCGTGCAGTAAGTGCCCTCCCCACAGTGTGGCCAGGCAGCCCGGGGCCACCTCCTGCAGCTGTGAGGACGGCTACTACAAGATAGAGTCAGATCCACCAGCCATGGCATGCACACGTAAGGACAAATTAGGATGCGTTTTTTTTAATTATTATTAGTATATTTGTTATGCATGGTTAATTTATTCTGAAATATATACACTAGTGAGGCCTAAAGGTGAATTATGTAACTTTTGGTTGGGGATCCGCCACTTGCTTTTTTGTATGGATATGTCATTGCTCTGCTTGGAATGTTCCACAGTATGGCATTAAACAGCTGTACCTTACATTTATTCAATTACAGGTGGTTTTATAGTTCAAAAATACCTAGAAAAACAGACATTCTGACTGTGGGCGGGGTTGCCTCTCCACAGATCTGACCTGTAACTTGGTCTGGTTTGGTCTCCATGAAAATAGAAAAGTTTAATGCCATACTGTGAAACATTCCAGACAAAGCAATAGCATCTCCATGGAGTAAAGCATTTGACAGAGCCTCCGCCAAAAAAAGTTACCCAATGCACCTTGCTGGGTTGCTTTTTATAGATTTTAGAGTGTGATGATATCATACTCTCAGATGGGTGAGCAAGAGCCAGTTTTCCTTTGCCATGAAATAGCCAATTCCACAAATGTTGAACCTGATCATCTATTTGTGACTAGACCCAAGAATTATGACAAATAATATTAATTTTACCTGCCCCATCTGTATGAACTATAATTGCCCTGTATAGAATGTTGTGGTGTCACCTGAAACCCAGCAGTAGGTTGGTTCACATGACATCAAAACCTAGCAATGGTGATATCTGGATGCGGTTTATGGTTAATATCTTAGAAATTACAAGGCTTATGCACAGTAAACAAAAGCTTTTTCTCAGCAAACTCAACGTATTGGGGCAAAATGAGATTAAAAGGCAATATTATTGTCAGTTGAAGTTCGAGTTCTCTATGTGGACCTATTGCCTAACAAACAACGATAAGGTCATAAGGTCGTACAGTACAACTCCCATAAAGTTATTTAGACCCCATCCACATTAGTACGTGTTCAAGTCATTTTCGTTGCGGATGCAGTGTTCGTTCACACTAATCCGATAGAAAACTGCTCCGGAGGCAGAACGATCTGTGTGGACGCCTGAAAACACTGATACACTGATCTAAGTCTATGTGCCGCAAAGTAATTCACCAATAAAACGCTAAGAGGCTAGAATATATGTCCATTCATATATACAGTCTATGTGTATGACCTGCAGATGGATAATCTCTGAAAAGAAGCACACAACAGACTCACCATCAGCAGAACACACCCCTCTGTTACAAAAAGAACACACTAATCCACTGAGTTGTGTCCTTTAGTCTGACAGAATCTGAACTGCATCATCAATTTATGCAAATTATCCATGCAGTTTTAAGTTTAGTTTCTGTAAAACATAAACAAATGTGTCAAAGCTGTTTGAATAGGGAAGGCTTGCGGACACAGAAACGACGTGTCTGGACGCAAGTGATTTCTAATACGGTGATTCGTTTCAGTGTAAACGTAGTCTTAGTCTTATTGGAAATTTTAAACACAAAATACAGGAATTTCATAAACACAACCTATTCACATGTTTCAGCTTACTGTTTATATGTGCCTTTTTGATTTTGTTTGTTAAATCTCCATCACTGAAACCCATGGATAGGGAATGTAAATCGTCCAATGAAAATAGTCGCTGGGATAGTATCTAACCCAGTGGAACTTAAATAAACAGACTAAATAAGTGAAAAATCAGTAGTAGTGGAATTTAAATGATTAAGCTCAAATGAACTTGTCAAAAGGCACTCTGGCAGCGCTGACAGTGTAGTGGGAGGAGGACAGCACAGTTGTAGGCACAGTATGACATCACACTAGATTTGGCTGCTAAAGAAATGTGTCAACTGGCAAAAGTCTGCAGCTTTTCAGGCAACCAAAAACACCACCAAAATTTAAGTTTATCGGATTTATGTGGATAAAATTGGCATATAATAATATCGAGGACTTGGTTGCAGCACATAAAATCAAGACTTGCAGTAATTGGTTTTGTTACGTTCCTTTCTTTTATTTTCTTAAAGGTCCTTCATTATGCAAAACTGACTCTTGTGAGCTTTTAGTCATGTTGTTACCTGCCCAAAAACATAGCTGGAGTTGTGTTTTGTTATATTCACGTTTGAGCCACCCTTTGTTATGAGTGTTTACATCTCCAGAGCTTAAGATTCAAGATTCAGGATTCAATTGCTTTATTGTCATTGTCATAAAAAAATAACAATGAAGTTGCATTAGAGCAGGGGTCTCCAACCTGTAGCTCTCTACCTCTTTTCAAGTAGCTCACCAAGGGATTTATGAATTATATGTATTAGAATAACTCAAAATTGATTACTTACATGACTATTACCACTTGTGCTTAACTCTGTGCACTAATAAGTGAAGAACGGTTTAGGCATCTAACTGTCTAATGCTTGCCCTGTTTCTTGTATCAATTTCTTGCAACCCCTAAAATGAGTAGCTCTCTGGTATATTCATTTTGTAAAAGTAGCTCACTGGAGGAAAAAGGTTGAAGACACCTGCGTTAGAGCATCACGGACTGCATAGTATATTAAAAGTGCATAATAGTGTAGAGCACCCATCCAATAACTTTCTCCACATAAACATTACACCCACTATGAGAAACGCTTATGATCCCAGGGCTGAAAGTATTCAAGTAATTCTATTGGTGTATGGAGTTTAAAAACACAGTGCAGCATTTCCCATATTATCGCATGAAAAGCATTTGTGTGTTTAACATGTGTAACAGAAACAAAACACAACTCCAAGTATGTTTGTGATGTGGAAACAACATTATAACAGATTAGAGAATGTCGTAATATGGGCCCTTTAATTATATATATAAAACATTTCGTTTATGGGTTATGATTAACTAAAGATTTACAGATTTAAACCATAACACTATTTCCTGAAAAACATAAGAGATTTGCTTTTTTGTTTTTGTGCGTGTTTGAGGAATTTGCGTAATAATAAGTTGCGTCCTTAAAGGTGCACTATGTCACTTTTCGGTTGGGGGGATCTGTTATCTTTTTGTTTCTATGGAGATATCACTTCTCTGCTTGAAATGTGGCATTAAACAGCACATTTTTTCAATTACAAGTGGTGTTATTGCTCAAAAATAACTAGAAAAACTGGCATTCTGATTGTGAGCGATGTCGCCTCTCCATAAAACCGATCTGTAAACTTGCCTGGTTTGGTCTCCATGAAGATACAAAGGTTTAATGCCATAGTGTGAAACATATCAGACAAAGCAATAACATCTCCATGGAGAAGCAACTGTTTTTCTGCATAACAGAAATTTCTGAAATACAAAAATTTTTTACAGAATTTATACAGAATAGATGGAGTTGTATTGAATAAACTGACATGACTAGCAACTGTTTTGATTTTCTTATATACTCACCACCTAACACCTATGTCCAGGCCCTCCATCAGCCCCCCGCAATGCCATCTCCAACGTCAACGAGACCAGCGTGTTCCTGGAGTGGTCCGTTCCCATGGAGACCGGGGGGAGGAAGGACGTGCGCTACAACATCCTGTGCAGGCGGGTTCTACCGGAGGGGCGGGGCTTGGACGAGTGCGGGCCTAATGTTCGCTTCCTCCCCCGTCGCCTGGGCCTGTCCAACACCTCCAGTCATGGTGGCCGATCTACAGTCTCACACCAACTACAGCTTTCTCCTGGAGGCGGTCAATGGCGTAACAGACCTTGCCAAAGAGCACGCCAGACAGTATGTGACGCTCAATGTGACCACCAACCAGGCAGGTAAGGATGAGCAATTATACCTGCTGGTTTATTTTGTCATAAGCAGTGCTGTTGTATTGTATGAAATCCCCGTACCGTTCTTACTGCTTGAATTCAGAGTATTAAATGTGTACGGTGTAACTTTTCTGGTGTGTTGTCCACCACCAGAAATGAAGTACTTTGCCTGGAACAGTAGCTCACAATAATAAAACATATATAGTATACTCAGTATTAGGGGTGAGTATGAGTAACGGTACACAAAAATCATAGTTCAGTACATACGTCCGTTTTGAGGTCACAGTTCGGTTAATTTTCGGTACAGTATGAGAACAAAAATGCAAAACCATTTGCTTGTTGTTTATTTGTGTTTTATTAAACCAAACATTTTTTTAACATTATACAAATGGGAAAATAAAATAAATGCAAAGTGCTGCTTGGTAATACTAATAAGTTAAATAAAATATTGTCAAATAAGCAACAAATGTATGAAATATTATATATTAATATAATAAATTCCTTCTAAACAGTAAACAAAACTTCTCAAATAGTAAAGCACAGCACTAACAGTTCCAGGATGAAGTTTTTCCATGCCGGCAAAAGGCGAAAGTGAGGACCGGGGCGTGACAACTGTAGTTTTGTGAGGATTCACGTGGTTCAGAGGGATGGAGTCAAAGCGGGGGGCAACTGTTGTCAAGGGGGCCACACTAACTATAAAGCGCTGCAGGAAACGTTACCACTCCGATCACGGACCAGGTCTCTCATGAATATTAAAGAGCTGAACCTTCCGTGCAGATGCACATGTAGCAGCAGAATATAAACACACACAAATGTGAATTCACTCGTGCACTGCTCTGTACCGAACTGGACATCCCATACTAAAACGGTTTGGCACAAATACATGTACCGTTACACCCCTACTCAGTATACTCTATATAGTGACATGTTAGTGTCATATGAAACATCTTGCACTCTGAGGACCTCAGGGACCGGCCTCCTGCTGGTGCCCAGAGTCAGGACTAAACAAGGGGAGTCAGCGTTTCAGGTTCATGCAGCTAAAACCTGGAACAGTCTTCCTGAACATGTGAGACAGACTCTTCTGTGACGCTGTTTAAATCCAGACTCAAAACATTTCTGTTTGACTGTGCAAATAACTGAAAGGTTTTCATTCCGCACTCTTCTCTCCAATTTATGTCTCTCTTTTTTTATTTTAATCTTCACGATTATTTATGTTTTGATTTGTTTTTATTATGATTTTAATGTATTTCTTATTCTGTAAAGCACTTTGAATTACTTTGTGTACGAATTGTGCTATACAAATAAACTTGCCTTGCCTTGCCTACTCAGTAGGGGTGTAACGGTAAGAAAATAAAATGAAAAAATAAAGCAGGTAGTGCACCTTCCTTCCAAAAAGTGGTAGTAACATAAGGATTCAAGGGCAAGCATTCAAAAGTATTGTTCAGTGCCAATGGATTTTCTAATTCCTAATTCTGGAAACTTTAGTGATCTAAACAATGTTTAAAATATTATGCAGATACTTGTTTGTTTGGTAGAGGTGTTTTAAACCAATGTGTTTGGTTGTGACCAGAGAGAAAATTGAGTACATTTTTAAAGTCCATTATTATACAATAAATATAAAGCTTTGCTATTAGTTGTCATAACTGAAGTCGTGCGACTTTCATTCATTCCACTCAGTCATGCCTCTCAGTTCCTTACTAAAACTGGCGTAGACGGGCGATGGTGTCACATGGCTGGCGTGTGTATAATAGTTTAGTAACAAAGACGCCAGATGATCATATTATCATCATGTATTTGTCCAACAGATCTGTCGCTGTATTAATTTTCGCTCGTGCTCCCTCCCCACGGTGAGGCAGAGACGCGCTGAAAGGCCCTTTGTTTTAGCGTGGAGATATTTTCATTGGAATAGCAGCTTGGGCTACTCAATTAGGCACCACGTTTGGATCAACACGGTGAACGGGAAATAAAATAAATGAACGCTGATGTCTGGGAGGGTGTATACGGGAGAGGCAGCAGGTGCTATTCTGCAGGCCTGTCAGGACTGATTAATGGGACAACTCAAGTTTTTGCATTGGCTGGAGAGGAGCTGTTCAGAGCAGGTTTGGGTGAAATTGTGAGGTGGCATTTGCAATGAAAAAACAGATAGAATATTGGAGCAGTTTGGATTAAAAAAAATAAAATAAAAATGCTTTGACTTTCCTGTGTTACAACATTTTCTCACATACACACATTGACATAAACACACATAGACACATCAGGCTGTATACTGTAGATCAGTGTTTCCTAAACTTTTTTTCTGGGGACTCATATTTTAAAAGTCACATATAGTCACCTGTTTGGACAGTAAATGTAGCCCTTTTCTTTTTCTTTTCAACATTCAATTGAACCAGCAATACTGGAACAAAACAGTCAATAAAATCATTACAAAAAGATTAGAAATCATTCAAAAATGTCTTAAGATTTCAACATTTCTAATGAGATAGGTGGGCCTGTCTGCGTTTTTGTAGCGTGTTCCAGTCTGGGGTGCAGGAGGAGAGCACAACACATATCGGGCGACCCAAAAAAATTTCTTGCGATCCACCTGAGGGTCGGGATCCAGTCTTTGAGAAACAATGTTGTAGATTCCCCAATAGTCTATGATCTATGGACATTAACAACAACAAAATACACTTAAAGAAGAGCTATTATGCATATTTTTTGTTTTGTTTTGTTTTGTTTCCTTATCAAAAACATGCCTGAAGAAATTTTAGATATCATCCATATGTTTCAGTAATGTAACGATCTCTCCCAGGCCCTATTTGAACGCTCCTGATGGTTAGTTGTAAGAGTTTATGCAAAGCTCAGCACACAAGCCTACGTCATCCATGCTCCCACATGACAATTCTCCATAAATATACAAAAGCATGATAAGAGACTGTAGTTATTTCCTATGTAATCCCTCAGTTGTCCAGGTTGGCTCCATAGCAAAAGATGAAAGAGTGAAAAAAAAAAGGAGTGTCTGTAGCCAATAGTTGTTAGATGTTTGTTTGGGTCATACCTTGGGGTCGTGCAATGGATTTACCTAATAAATAATCCTTACGAACTACAGGGTCTGTGAGTTTCAGTGTAGTTAGCTGCTCCTTTCAGAAAGATATTTAAATCAATCCAGTGCCGGAGCGAGCAATTTTGGGGTCCTAGGCGAACTTGAGTTTGGGCCCCTCACTATAATGCACCATTTTTTTTTTTTGTTTTTTTTGCTTTGCTTTTAATATATTTATTGTTTGATTTTCCCCATTGTTCTTAAGACACGCACATTTGTATTTATTTGAGTTATGGTGGATTGGAAACTTGTCTTATTAGTTCAGTCCGCCTACTCAATCCAATACTAATACTAATACTAATCAGAACTGAAAGCAGTTTTTTTTTTTTTTTTTTTGCCCGTACAATTGCATTTCTGTTTATATCCATTACATACTGTATGATCATGATTATTTTTCTTATGATTATTGTTTAAAAGTAAACTTTGCTCTTTTAATGCCATATTGAGAGAAAATGTAATTGCTCTGAGGCCTTGGACATGAGTGGCAATGAGAGCAATTGGTTGGGGGCCCCTGCAGGTTTGGGGGCCCTAGGCAGTCGTCTACTGTTGCCTGATGGTAGCAGTGCCTCTGAACCAATCCTTTTCAGACAACTCTATAAACTTTTGTCCAGTTGACACGATTCAACCTTCTGTTGCTATTTCCAAAAGTAGTAGCCGGCGAGTTGTAGTTTAATAGTGTCTGTTTATTATGGCTCATTCAGCTACTTAATGCCTTAGAGCAATACGTTTTGGTTCCCAAGCTTGGTTGAACTTTTTGTGTGGAGTTTGCATGTTATCCCTGTGTCTTGTGGGGCTGCCTCCGGATACTCCACTTTCCCCCAGCTAAAATGGTTCTGTCCAAACTTAGCTCAACATCTGGGTCCCTGGACGCCCGAATTGCTTACTACTCCACACAGGCTGCTGCAGAAGTATTGTGGAAAGGATCAAATATAGAGGGCAAGCTTCACTATGGGCACAATAAAGAATACATTCACTTTTTCTATTATATTAGCTAATACAAGTAATAAGTACCCTTTTTGCCCATTGGCCTAAATATATGATGCCGTTTCATGACTCGTAGTAGTTTTATTTAATCCCAAATATATATATATTTTTTTTTCTAATCCAGATCTGGCACACTGTTATTAACCATATTTTTTATTCTCATGTATTCAAGCAAAATGTGTCTTGCCCCAGTACACATATATTGTAAAAGAGCTCCTGAGAATTGAAGCTGTTTCATTGTCCGATAATTAGGATGGGCACATTAGCATGCTAGTTGTTGTTTGCTTTAATGTGATGATAAAACTCTGCTCTGGTCTCTGTGAGTTGTGAAAAGCGCTTTTAAACTCAGCTCAGACTCTAAAATGTAAGTGAGGATCACAACGTAAAAGTGAAAGACGGTTTAATTTAGGAATTACACAAAGAGAAACTGCATATTTATTTAAATCACGTATTTACCCGCACAAAATTTCACTCAAGAGATTCACTTGTGTAAAGGTTTATTCATTTGAGCACGTTTTAGTGATAAGAAAGTTTTTGTCATTTGTCTGTTTACTTTCTAAACACAATCAACAACAACAGCACAAAACAGCACTTTAACTCCCATCACTCATCTGCCCGGTGGCCTGCCATTAAAGACTGCAGTGTACTTGGGTGACTCTACTCCCCATAGCTGTAAATAATGAATACTTAGTGGGATGGGTCATAATGGAGATGGAGATGCACATGTACCTTGGGAGACTGTTTTATGTTTACTAGAGTGTGTTTTATTTTATGTGCTCGTAATGAAATGGGGAGCCCACAGTGTAGTAAAATGAGAAAAATATGAGATTATCGTCCTTCTCCCCGAGGCTTGGAGGTTAGAGAGAAAAAACAATATTCAAAAATTGTGGGTGTTTAAATAAATGGTCATTTAAAAAGTGATTGAATATAGAGGGAGCAGTAGAAGTGGTGGTGATGGCACTAGTAATAGTAGTAGTAGTAGTACTACTAGTACTACTAGTAGCAGTAGTAATAGTAGTAGTATTACTGGTGGGTAAACAGATGGGTAAATGCCTGGCCATTTGAAAAGTGAGTGATTATTGTGCGAGTAGAAGTAGTAGCAGTGATAGTAGTAGTCGTAGTCGTAGTACAAAAGTGTGTGTTACATTTGAGTTTTTTTATATTTTGAAAAAAAAATATATATATATATAAATATATCATAGATAAAAAGCTAACATTTGATAAAATGTAACCACATTTAAAAATTTTACAATTTATATTTGGCAATATCAGGATGGTACAGTTTTGTTTTGTTTTTGTTTTTTTTAATGATAGATTTTTAGTGTTATTAACAGGGATATAACAATCACCGAAATATCGTGATATCGTATCGTCAAAGTTCTCAATAATATCATGGACCGTCACAATATATCGAATTACAAGTCTCTTTGCTTAAAAAAAGAGTTATGGTGCAGCAGTAGCTAAAAAAAGACAGAGGGAACTACATAAACCACGATCCTTTGCTCCCTTTCAGTGTAGACTACATGAAGAAATAACATTTCTAAACACATTTAAATCTTAGTTCTTTGGATTAGTCTTGTCAAGAGGAAAAAGTAGCATATTAACAGTTTCATTAGCCTTCACAAAATATCACAATAAATATTGTACCGTGAGATGTATATCGTGAAAAGATTACCAAGAGATTTGGATTTTGTTACATCCCTTATCGTGTGGCTCCCCACCATATTGTGAGCTTTCCCACGATATTGCTATAAATATTGTACCGTGAGGTTCATACCGTGACGATACCGTATCATGAGACTTGGATATCGTTACACCCCTAGTTATTAATCAGAACCAATACTAGTAGTAGTGGAAGCAGTAATATCAATTGAGTGTCACTAAACATCATCCATGGGATCCTCTCCAAAGGACTAGATACAATAACTGAATTTTGTAGTGAACTTTGTACTTTTTTTGTAGTTGTAGTAGTAGTAGTGGTAATGACATTGATTGTCTACGGTTTTACTTAAGTATGTGTAAGGCAGGCAGATGGTTCCTGACAGTGCACAGAGCTGCCAGTGTTGTACTTGTATGTGTCACCAGACTGAGTGGATTAGCCCAGACTACAGCACTTACTGCAGTTAGAACAGGATTAAACAGACCCCAGTCAGTGGACCAAGTGCAGATTAGGATTAGATTAGATTACACCGAGTAGAAGGGTCAGACACTAAATGTACTTTACAAACTTAACACTGAAATTCAGCTATCTTGCATTCTTAAGTCTTTAGGACTGGCAGTAGTTGCCAGCGGTAGTTTGGACAATATATATAACATAATAAAAAGCTTGTAATGCATTTTTTTCATACATTTATGCAAGTAAACTACAGAAAAAAGTGATATATCTAAATCTAATGTAATGTAAATCTAATATAATGTAGTTACCAATGCCAGTTTTATGTTAAATAATATATGACAGTTAGTTAGTGGTAGTAGTTAGGATTATTAAAAAGTCTGAAATTTATTTGCCAGAGTTTAGATGTTTCAGTAATTTAGAAATCTCTCCCGGGTCCTATTCAATCGATTCTGTGCAATTCTCGACCCACAAACCTGCATCATCCATGCTCCCACACGACAGTTCTCTATAAATATATTTATACAAAAGCATGATACAAAACAATACCCCTTACAAAAGCTGATGCAATGTGCAGTAGCTTCATTAGCAGGACGCACATTGATTGTGTTGTAAAAATGCTGAGAGCAAATGGAGAGGGATGTGGTGAGGACGTTAATATGTTGTTTTCAGCAAATATAACATTTACAAAACATTAAAAAGTAACACAGCGGTCTAAATATGTTGTATTAATACCGCTCTGAAGTTAAAAAACATCTCTTTAAATAAAAATATCTGTAGTTTTATAGGTCAGACGGAGCTGCCATTGTCTACATGTGTTATTAGATTTCCATTTACCAGTATTTCTAAAACTTGTTGACCTTTACGCAGAGTTCACCCTGACTCTGTTTTTCTTTGGGCTGTCAAAACATGCTCGAGGCGGTAAGGTTGCTTCAGGATGTCTCTCAAGGATGGCAGAGGTGAGGTCTACGAGTATTGGAAGGAAAAGTGACTATAAGCAGAAAATAGACCGCATGTGCTTTGTTTAGGCCACCGTTATAAATTGTTTGATTCTGGTGCTGACATAATGTGTTGAGGTCACCCATTCAAACTGAGCTTTAAGACAATGGAGTTGTGTAGCAATGATGTCATGCTTCCAGTTTCAATGGAACTTCAGCGCCAGCCTATGGGCCCGTTTACACGAGAACACTTGCGGGTACAAATAACACAATATTTTATTCGAAGTGTCTTTCGTTTAGATGGTGACTGCGTTTTTGGGGCTTAAAAACGCAAAAGTCTAAAACCGTCTACACTGCCCAAGACGCAAAACTCTGGTCAGATCTGCTCACGTCAGCGTTTACGTCACATACATACAGTACACAGAAACATGTTGGACCATTTCCACGCGTTGGACCTAATAAACTTCCAGGAGACATCCCAACAAATGTACAGAATATGCAGAGATACTATTAGTGAACAAAGAAGGATCTCCAATTACTGCAATTGTTTGTTGTGTTTATTTTCATTTCTATTATGATTTTACTTATGTTATATTTTCCATTGTATAAGAATGTAAATCTCTACTTACCCAAAATAAATACATACACAAAATAATAAAATAAATACACAAAAAAATTACCTCTGTCAAAGTCTGGATGCACCAGTTCGTTGCAAGCGAGCCAGACGGCATGCATACCCAGTCGAATTCCACACACTTTTGCGTCACCGTAAGCACGTAGATTTATTCACGAAAATGCTTGTTTAAACGCAGAATAAAAAGTGAAGACGCGACACCATTTTTGTGTCTTCTGTTCAAACCGTCATCATATAAATGTAGCCTATGTCATATACAACAGTCGGCACAGTAGACCAAAAATAACGAAAAACTTAAAAAAACTTCTAACTTGGACTAAACCTGGAGTGAAACACGACTACACCACTGCTATCCATGGGTTTCAAAGTGATGAAAAATTAGCACCGTTGCCGTAACAATTAACAATTTAACAACAAGATATAACCTTATGAATTGGAAAATGTAATCAAAAGGTTGCATATAATAGGAATTAACTGAAACCCATTAATATAGTTCTAAAGAAGGACTAAAATCTGGATAGGAATTTGCCGGTGGTACTCAGACCACTTTTGGAACCACAAATACAGGCAATGCAGATCTTGTTTTACACCATCGCTATCACCTCTATCCTTGTTGGTTAGTTTGACCTGTGCTGTGATCAAACTTTACTGCTCTCCTGCCCTACCTGAGACAATTACACTAATGATTTTAATCCATAATCATGCCTCTATAAAACATAATGAGCGGTATTTTACAAGCCCTTATATTACAGCACTTGCAATCACCATAGGAGGACCTTGAGCACCCTTCTAAGCACCCTTCTTTCCTATTTTATGCTTGGGGTAACAGGTTGGGTTTCACAACATTGTAGAGTCTATAGTTTTAAAATGAGCTGGCGGGCTGGTCAGAATTTAAAGGACCTGCATTATGGTGTTTTGTGATTTATGTTATAATGTTGTTTCACCTTCACTAGAATCATTTGGATAACTCCAGCCCTAGTATTGCCCATCTCTACTGAACAAAAGATAAAAGGTAGCTCTTAACTTGAAAACTTCATGACATCACAAGGTGGAACAGAGCATTTTGAGCTTTGGAGATGTAGACTGACTTCACAATGTCCATTATTCAACCCCAAAGACATGATTGTTGCTGGTTGAAAAGACTAACCCTTCCAGCCTGACGATACCTGAGAATATGTTTTATATAACTGCACACAACTTGAAAAGCTGAGAGTTGGAGCTTTCTGAACATATTTCCAGCATTATTCTACGTCACGCGCACGCTGCATAATGACGCAGGGAAAACTAGTGTCCAATAAATTTTCTGCCAAACATCATGGATCTGTTACAATAACTGAATAGGGTGTTGCTGCTTGTAGCTGCCTCCAGTTGCCGTAGTGGCCACTCACTGGTAATTCAGCGAAAAAAATCCCCTGGGCTGAGATAAGATTTGCTCATAGAGCCCAATGTAAACACAGACTGCTTGTGTTTGGCTGACAGGGCACCTACAACTTTCAAAAATGTCAGATTTTGTGGCAATTTTTACCTGGTTTTAGATCATAAACTTTTTCTCAGCTCAAAACCCTTCAGTTGTCTCAAAAAATGCTTCATAATCGTTAGCTTTGGTTATGCTCTGGTCCGCTCTAGCTCCTTTCGCTCACATCGATCACATGATACACAAGACCGTGCTCCATGTGTGTGCTCACCTGCATTCACGTGTGCCTGCGGGAGAAAAGAGCACTACTGCACATGCTCGGTCGGCTCACAGCCACTGGAGGTACCTAGCCGGGCTAAAGGCTAATCTGGACTCATGCGACACTGGCCTTGGCCCATTGACTTGAATGGGTGGCCATTTTGAAAACCCAGGGCCAGCCAAACACATGCGCTCCATCCATTTTGATTTGCCCAAACTTTGCCAAAGAGTGTAGAGAGTCAAAATGGTCGACTGCTCTGAATGTCTGTGTTCGTAGCAACTGAAAAAGTTGCTCTAAGTGCAGTTATTTCTCAAATAAATGGCAAATTACACATCTTGGTCTGTGTAATTACACATGCTATGGTATTTTTATTTGAAAGGTTTATTTCACTGAAAAGATACAAATCCAAATGTAATAAACACCATGGAAATACATGGAAGACTTTATGGCTTTATGCTCAGGACCTGACACGACCTGTTTTCATGACTGGCACCAGGAAAGTCATGGAGTGTTTGCACTTTTTTTGTTGATGTTTTGAGAGACAATAAGAATATTTTTAGTTACAGACTTGGTATTTTGCACTTTCGTAGCTAAGACTCTAAATTAAGATTTTTTATTTTATTTTATATTTTTTTTTTTTTTCATTTGTATTTCTAGGCCTATAACTTGTATTGTACAGCAATATGACACAACTACAGCATGCAGATTGTGAAATAACAGATTGTACTGAAAAAAAAGGATGTATAACACTAGGGTGTAAAAGGGGAGTTTTGATAGCAAAATTAAGAAAAAAAATCCAGGCAAGGACAAATGTACTAAAATTGCCCCTACTATTACAGGTTTGAGGACCCAACCCATTCAAAGTTTGTAGATTTCTATTTTAGATATTTCTTCCAAAACGTGAATATTATAACAGGCCCATATGACATTATTATGTCATAATGGGCCAAATTATGACATCATTAAGTTCTAGATTGTAAACACAAGGAATCAGATTCTTAGGATGCATTTTTGTCTTGTCTTTATAGGCCAAAGGGTGCAGAGACATAAAACAGGTATTGAACTAGAGAAAGTTTCAAAGGGGGCAAGACAAGAGCTGAAGAGTTTGAAAATGGGGCTTTTTGATGTGTAGGAAGTGCCACCGTCGATAAGAGATCAGTGAGATAGGTGATTTCACGGCGTCCATGTGAAGCCCGGGCTGAATATTAAAATAAAGCGTGGGTGGGGAAAACAGGAGGAAGTGTGAGGGAAGAGAGGGAAGAGAGGGAGATAATGTGGCTGAGGATCTGAGAGGGGTAAGGATAGAAGGAGGGCATTGGTTGTAATAGTGGTTGAGTGTCCACTTATCTGAAGGTTGGCAGTTCGAATCCCGCTCTCGACAAACCAACCAGCAAAGAAACATTCTGAATCATTGGCTGAGTGGTCAAAATCTGTATATCATTTGTTCATTTGTTTTTCAAACTAAAACCAAAACTAAGAAAACAAAAAAACAACCTTTTTAAAATTATTTGTCTCCAAACCCAAACTGAAAAAAAGGATAATGATTCATTATTTGCAGTTTAAACCACGTTGTCTGTATAGTTTTGTTTTCATTATTCATTTAAACACAAATTCAAAAACTGAAAAAAGCTAATTGTAATCAGTTTTTCATTTTGGTTTTGGACATAAAGAAGAAAATAGTTATTTTTTTCATTTTCTTATTTTTGGTTTTATTTTGAAAAACGAATGAACGAATGATAAACGGATTGGTCAGATCCACTGACTCACAGATTGGCGATGTGATTCCAGCTCCCACACTTGAATGCTGTTGTTGTGTCCTTGGGCAAGACACCACCTCACCCCCAAGTGTCTGTGTACACTGATGTGTGAGTGTGTGTATGTGTATGTGAATGGGTGAGTGGTTCCTTGATGTAAAATGCTCTGAATGCCTTGAAGATGGTAATGTGCTATATAAAAATGTGATCAAAATGTGTAATGGTATTTAAAGAGCCCAAGAGGGAGTATTACACTCCTGTGGGTTATTAGTTGTCTATCTACAGCGCCATGGTACCTTTTGAAAATGATATATTTTCAGAAAATATTACAAAACATATTGAAATGTTTAACTAGATTCAGTTTCCCCATGCTAAGTCACTCCCCCTTCATAGTGCTATTACGACACAATCAGAGTGCCTTCTGCAAATGAAACTACTGCACATTGTGTCAGGTTTGTAAAGTTGTAGTGTATTGTTTTGTAAGAGGCGTGTGCTCGTACTGCTAACCAGTGTTGGGAGTAACGTGTTATTAAAGTAACAAATGACTGTAATGCATTACTTTTTGCTGTAAAGCAGTAACGTAAGGCTTTACAGGGGGAAAAAATTGATATTTTACTCCGTACTAGGCACATTCCAATGCATTTTTCACCTGGATTGAAGTGGTGGGTTTTTTGGTTTTCTTCATACAAATTCGCTAAAATCACCACAATATCAGCAGTGGTGAAACGCCATCATTGCGGTGATGATCAGTGTCGGGACGGGCCCAGAGATGCGAGGACCATCGAGTTGAGTGACCTCTGGCAAGAGGATCAGAAATGCAGCTGATGCCCGATCGCGCATTACAGACACCCTGCTCCACAGGCTTGGGGTTCTCTCAGGGGCGGTCCTAGAGTCCAAGTCCTAGTCCAAGATTAGTCCTGGGTTGGTCCTGGTTTAGTCCTAGTTTAGAATTGGTTTAGTCCTGGTTTAGACCTGGTTTAGTCCTGGTTCAGTCCATATATGGCCCAAAAGTTCGGCATCTTTGTGCGCTGATTGTTATTTGACAATCAGTGACAGTTATTTTGGTGAGAGTAACTTAAAAGTAATGCAGTAGTCATGTAATACCTTACATTTTAAACACAGTAATATTGTATTGTAACAAATTACTTTGAAATGACAGTAAGAAGTAATAAATAATGCATTACCGCTAACCATAAAGACGGTTCGAATACGTCCCCAGAGAAACTCTAGGAACCAAATACAAGAACTCAACAAAATAACTAAGTGCTGTAAAAAGCACTAGTAATTTTGACAATACATGTTTACATTGTTTACAACAGTGGTTCAGCACCTTTCTTTCAAGCTCATTCTGGACCCAATTACAGAATATGAATATTTGTTTCAATAACTGAGCTATTATCTCTGCTCATTTGCCGTCCATAGTAAATGTACCATAAATATACATTGTTTTTCATCTTGTTGGCTATTAATCAAATGAATCGTGATACATTAGTTCACGGATTATTAGACTAAGTGACTAGTTTTGTTCTTTTGTTTGGGCGAACTACGCAGACATTTAAAAAATAAATTTGGTGAATAGTATTGGAGAGGATGTGAAAGAGCAGAGATGGGGTCAATGATGCGTACAATAGCAGGAGGTGGGTGGGCCTATATTTGGCCGATTGAAAGAAAACCTCATAATAACCCAGGTGTAAGAGGGACTATAGACAGAAGAGGGCCGCAAATGTAAATGCACCAGACTGTGGACTTTTAGGAATCCAATGGTCTTCTACTTGTACTATTTAAATGTAGGAGTTTCTGATGAATATTGTAATGTCCTATATTACGCAAAATGGACCATTGTGATCTTTAAGTCATGTTAGAATGTTACCTCCTCAAAAACATACCTGGAGTTGCAGTTTGTTTTCATTCACATGTTTGAGTAACCTTTTATTATAAGTCTGTCTATATCTCTGAAGCTCAAAATGCTGTGTTCCAGCTTGTGATGTCATGAAGTGATAGTTTTTAAGTTAACTTTTACCTTTTGTTCAGTAGAGATTCGCAATTCCAGAACCGAAATTATCCAAAAGATTCTAATGAAGGTGTAAGATTTAAAAACACACCGGAGCACTTCCTGTATTACCCCATGACATCATAAGGTGAAACAGAGTGTTTTCTGTTTGAGAGAAGAACACCTCCTAAATATACAGGGTTTATGTGTTAAACATGTGAATAAAACTCCGGGTATGTTTGTGATGAGGAAACAACAGTGTAACGTAGATCAGAAAATACAGTGTAATGTGGGCCCTTTAAAGATGTATTGTGTAACTTTTCTAGTGGAGGGTCTGTCAGATGCTTTTGTCCATGGAAATGTTATTGATTTGTCTGAAAATCTTCACAATATAGTATTATTAAATATAGACCAAATCTGACCAAGTTACTGGTCAGATCTGCGCAGAGGCAACCCTGTTCATAGTAAGAATACCCGTTTTTCTAGCCATTTTTGAGCAGTCAAAACACCTGTAATTAAATAAATGTTAGGTAGAGCTGTCTAATGTCATACTGTGGAACATTCACAGCAGCACAATGACATATCCACAGAAAAAAGCAGGTGACAGACCCCCAACTGAAAAGTTACATAATGCACCTTTAAAAGCTATTTCTAGTTGAGTTAATAATTTGATGGCTTCTCAGCAGAGGTGGGGACTTGGACTCGAGTCAGAATTGAGTCACTATTTTTAGGACTTGAGGCTTGACTTGATAAAACAGAATAAAACTTGGGACTTGACCTGGAATGAAGGTCAGTGATTTGGGACTTGACTCGGATTTGAGGCCTGTAACTTGAGAAGACTTGAAAAGCATGTTTAAATCTGAATTTGTTCTGTTTTGACCATAATGATTCACACTAAGACCTTGCCAAGACATTTAAAAAGGAAATATTATTATTCCTACAACTCTTATATACACGTATAATTTATCTTAAAAATGATATAAATTGCAAAAATCTAAGCTATATTTGGTACTTTGGTTTAAAGACTTGAAATGACTTGAAGCCCAAAGCAGACGACTTGGACTTGACTTGGACTTATGGACCAGTGGCTCAAGACTCGACTTGGGACTTGAGTCGGACTTGAGGTCAAAGACTTGATACTTACTTGAGACTTGCAAAACAACGACTTGGTCCCACTTCTGCTTCTCAGTACTGACATCTACAACAAAACACTCACCCACACTTACATGACTTCCTGTCTCAACTCTTATCTCATATTCTGAAAACAAATTACTCAAACAGAAACTACAAACATGTTTAGAACCAAAATACAAAAGCGGAAATCATATTTTTTTTCCCACTGTCACCTTCTTATCCCATACTATCTAAAGCACATGTAATTCCACAGACCTGTGTAATGTAATGTAATACCACTATCACTGTTGAACGCTCGCGGGCCGTTAGCTCCACTCACTATCCGAATGTTTGAAAGCCACCATCTTTGCTATATTACAACTTTAATAAAGCAATCTCTCTTAGCGCCTCCTATCTCCCCTCCACTGTGCCTCCGAGCGCTGGTTCCGTCATTCTCCGGGGGTAGTTAAATGATAATAAAACCGATATTGGAACGCCGTATTGATTTGGCTGATGGAGCTGTCAGATATGGGCTTGAGCTACTTATGTTAGCCGTTGTTGTATGCTTGTTCTTATCAGAAGCCTAGCCCAGCATAAAGGCGGGCCATTCTGTTTTCATGACCTCTCCATACACGAAATAGATTACCTCATGAACCCAGATTAACAGAACAAAAAGAACCAGTAGGTAAAATCCATACACTTTATAATATTGATAGACACCATCTCATCCATCGGAATATGAATCGTCTTTATCTAGATTGCCCCCGGCTCTGTGGTAGAAGACGTATAATGTTATCTTATGAGACATGCTATACACCTGAAAGAGAAATTATTACATCGGTGTAATTCAGCATGTGTAGATTGCATCTTGGTAAACAGATATTTCCATCAAAACTGTGCGGAGCGAGTCAGGTCATACATGAATTTCAAAGAAGGGATGTGTCTGAACTATTGGGTGTCTTTTCAGTGTCCACAACAACATAATTTATTACTATGCTTGTAGAGTTAAAATAATACATACAAAAGGGCAAGATCTCTGTATGTTGTATGTTTATTATTTTTTCCATGTACAATTTAGGTATGACCTTGACCTTAGGTATAACCTGCTAAACCTTTTGTTTTGACAGAAGTCTTTCTTTTTTTTTTTCCCCTTTTCTTGATGGATTATTCAAACAATATTGTAGCAATGTGCCTGTAAATGTCTAGCTAGGCTGGCGCCACCTAGTGACTCCGTTCAATTTCATTTCTCTCCTGCCACTAGGTCAGGAATCAGAATACACTAGACGGTTTGCAAGAACCCCAGAAGCTGTAAACGGCACAATGGCCAATCAGTGAAGAGCTGTGAAGCCATGACTGGGTCACTTTTGTGGTACAGCACAACAGTAAACAAAGTGGTCAAGATGGATGTAGACGAAGCCATACATTCTGTTTTGGCAGCAATTCCTGAGATTAATTTTATTTATTTATTTCATTTAGTGAGAGAGGGACAGTGTAAATTTTTTACATTAACCTTAACAAGAGAGACCAGGTTGTAGCACCAGAGCTACAACCTGGTACAATGGATCGAGGATTTAAAGCCGGAACAAAGAGAACGTTTGATGAATTTTATCAAGGGGAAAGATGATATTGCCCTTCATCCTACGGGCTTTGGGAAAAGCTTAATATACCAGTTAACTCCATTAGCGGTGCATTACATACATCACGACCAAATAGCAGGAATTTGTTAAATAAAAAAAGTACCCGCTTACTGTCGAGCGAACGAACCCTAATGTTGCAAGGTCAGACGGTTTCCACGAAAATCAGGCTAGTAAATGTCTTGACTGAGTTTCAAGTATCAGAAAAAAACAAAACTAAACATTATACCATGTTTCCATCTTTCAGTATATCATGTTCAATTTAGATTCACAGTTTTACTTAAATATTTTAGCACTACACTTAAACCAATCGAATCTTGATTTCAAAATACACGGATAGCAAACCAAATATCTAAATTACAATTTAATATACATGTATGATTCGTACACATGTATTCATTCTTGCATGATCATGATGCTGACAGTGGCGTCCAATAATAACTATCCAATAGATTTCCCACTCTCTAGCAATAATTGAGTGGCATTGTCTCTCAGTAAATATATTATTAAACCAAAAATATCTATTGTTGTGTTTCATTGCATTTCATTATCAGACACAACACATACTAAAAACATCTTAGCTAAAGCGTTGTTGTCAACACTTTTCTAAACTCAGAGTGTTGCTGGAGTCCTGTCTCCTCTATGTCACCCTCTCTCTCTCTTTCTATCTATCTCTCTCTCTCTCTCTCTCTCACTTTGTCTTCATGTCGGACGCCCACTCTTCATCACCCCTCCTCTCCCTCCGTCACCTCTCCCTCCTCTCAGCGGGCGTACATCTTCAGTCTGTCTCGAGTTTGAAAGGAAGCTTTTGTTCGGAGTCATGGGGGGGGACGTGCGATGGGCGTCATGGCGATAGGGGCGGGACGGGCGAGGGTGGGGGGCTCCTTTAGGTGTCGCGGAGACGAGAGAGGGGAGACAACTCGAAAAGAAGTGATGAATATATTAGTGGGCTTTTAAGGCTTTGAGAAAAAGTTGCACAAAGGGAAGAGGTGGCGTGCCCGAGGTGATATTTGTCTAGTCTGTCAAACCAGTGTTAATGCATTTAAATATGAGCGAGGGCGGACTTTGTCTAATGTAAAATCAACTGTTCTTTTCTCTTTTTGTACACAACGGTATTAGCGTCAAAGAGGGATGAAACTTTTACCAGCCGAATGTGTCAACAGTTATAAAAGATATGCAGATGTAATTTTTATTCAAACCGTCAAAATGGAGGAGGCAGAAATGGAGTTGTTGATTCACCAGATTTTTTGCTAGTCATGTTGGAGAGAATGATCTAAAGCAATGCCAACAATGCTGATTAAAACTAGTGAGAGCCTTTAGTAGTTCCTTAATGGTTCAACTATTTGGTTTAAATCCGATAATTGTTTGGTATTAATTTTATCTTCTTTTAAAGGTACGATGTTGCATTTTTATTTTAACTTTTATAAGAATGAAAATATGTATCCCCAGATATGAGGTAGACATGTTCAAATCAAAAATACTGTAGCTTTTACTGATGACAATTGTAAGCCTGATGTATTCTCACATTTGGGTTGCCAGTTCTGATGCTGAAATCCAGCTGGTTAAAACCTAAAAAGTCCCTCTCTGATCTGAATGGTCACGACCTAAACCTCTGCTGCCAATCAGCTCAGGGAGTGAATTCTGGAAGTTCTGAGCTTTCACATGAGGCATGGCCTGTCCTTATAATGAGAATGAGAAAAAACAAACAAGCATATGTCTTCTATCTGCACTGACAACCTCGGTTCAGTTACTTCCTTTTTTTTTCATTGGCAATAATTCAGACTACATACCCTATCAACGTACTGTCCTGTACTGTGGTCCTGATTTAGTTTTGGTTCTAGTAGCATACGGAAAACCAAATAGTTTCTGTGGTATTGTCACAAAGTTTGATGTTGCCATCTGCTGATGTTTACATCTTATCACTACACTCATATTTTTGATTTAACAAGGTGAGTTACCAAATATGAATACTTAAATCAACAACAAGAGGATATTAATACTATTTATCTTATACCTATCTTCAGTAACATATTCATACTCATTGGTCGTAAGGAGCCACACTGCCTTGGTATAGACTGAAAGAAATGAGGTTGCCAATCTGTGACGAAACTTACCCACAACCACAATTCAAATAGAGCAGTTGACCTGGGCAAAACCAGGAGGACTAATCCTGCTTTCGATTATCCTTCCAAATTGGTTTTCTGAGGAAGTTACCTAACGACACGTGTGACATGCCCCTTTCCTGGAACGGCGCGACTCGGACCTCGGTGGCGGAAAAAGTAGACCGAGCAAGGATTCCGAGTCAGAATCGAAGATAGCTGCACCCACTGTGACGTGTAAATATGAACTGTTTTCATTGTGTTTGGACACTTTGGTGGTTTAGTGACAATCTGAGTCACTTGTATCACTGCAATACCTTACTGCATCTGTATCACTGCCAATGGGTTTGGTAGTCGGTGTTATGGTGAGGCCAATATTGAACAAATACTTGATTTAAAGGCCAATAACGTCCCTAAGGATGTAACAGAAGAGAAATCATGACATAAAATGAAGTGAAAATTTCAAAAATTGATGAGGGAATAGTCATAATCATAATCCACGAAGTCTGACACGCGAAACGTAATAATACACTTCAAGTTCGGACGTGATGTCAAATCTGAGGTTCAAGGGGGATTCGGAAGATACTCGAACGCAGGATAAAAAAGAGAGTGAGAGTGGAGGAGGGGTCTGGAATCGTGTGATTGGTTAAACATGTATCCACACTTCAAACTCCGCCCGTGCAGCCAAGTGTTTGTAATCAGAAAGACCTGCCTTTAATTAAGCCAGTACAGTATGATGTCACATAGTACTTCAAAGCTTCAAATTTATGAAGTTCGCTCTAACATTGCCTTCCTCAAAGCTACTTTTTCCAACCTCTGCTTTTGTTTTTGTTTCGTTGGTCTTTTCACCATCCACAACTTTCCGATTCATTTTCCAAACTTTTGATTCTGCTCCTCACTCCGTCGGCTCCATTCTGGGAGGATTTGACGGATAAACTTAGCAGCTCTTGTGGTGCGTGCTGGTGTTTTGTTACCTGTAAAGCTGCTGGGAAAAAGGCCCCTTTCTGGTCAGTGGCACCATTCTCTCCGTGGCTTTAGCATTGACTGTGATTGGGTGTCTGCTTTCAGGCTTTTAAGATGTCGCGGATAACACTTTGTGCGCTGGCCGCCACTCAGGATACTGTTACTGTGTTTGGTAGATTTATTCCCATTGAGAGCCAGAGAGCGATGGTGGGTGCGGGGGGAAGGGGGTTGGGCGCCCGAAGGGAGCATTTTGCCTGGTTAAAAGCTCTTTATGTGTCAGGGATGCCTCAATTGTCCCGTGGAGAGATGGGCAAACAGCTCGGGTTACGACGATGTTGGATAGCGACGGAAGACAATTTTTACATGACGTGTGTGTAACTTAAAGAGGTTATATTTTAGTTCTATAGGGGATCAATTGGTAACACATAACATATAAAAATGCTTTAGTCACTGAAAACAATGTATTCACATGTTTTCTACCCTCTCTTTGCTGTTCGCTCCCCCTTCAGAGCAATATCACAACACATCAGCGTGCACCTCACTAATGAAAGGACTGCACATTGCATGAGGTTTGTCAAGTTGTGACAGACTTGTGGGCTGAGCAGAATCACACAGATAACCATAAGGAGGGTTTGAATAAGGTCCAGGAGAGACCACTAAATTACTGAAACATGCATGAATAACATCTAAACAGTGTTAGGAATAACACCTTATAAAAGTAACGATTTACTGTAATACATTGCTTTTTGCTGTAACGCAGTAATGTAAGGCATTAGAGGGGGGAAAAAATTTTTTAATATTTTACTTGGTACAAATATCAGTGACGTGTGTTACAATGCATTTTTAACCTGGACTGAAGTGGTGGGTTTTTCGTTTTTCTTCACACAAATTCATTAAAATCAATGCCATATCAGCAGTGGTGAAATGCCATTGTTACGATTCCAAATGCCGGGAGAGGCCCGGAGGTGCGCCCGTGTAGACTGTCGGCTGACCGCGGGTGAAAGGTCCGGCGCAGAGCTCCACGCTCCACAGGGCTAATTGCAGCTGATGCCCGATTGTGCTTTGCAGACACTCTGCTCCACGGGCTCTGGGTTCTCTCAGGGGCGGTCCTAGATTCCAAGTCCTAGTCCAAGATTAGTCCTGGTTTAGTCCTGGTTTAGTCCTGGTTTAGTCCTGGTTTAGTCCTGGTTTAGACCTGGTTTAGTCCTGGTTCAGTCCATATACGGCGCAAAAGTTTGGCATCTTCACACAGTTATTTTGGTGAGAGTAACTTACAAGTAATGCAATAGTAATGTCTTACATTTTAAACACAGTAATATTGTAATGCAAAAAAATTACTTTGAAATGACAGTAATAATAAATAACACATTACAGTTTTGAAGTAACTTGCCCAGCAGTGCATTTAAAACCTCTACAGACATGTTTTTGATGACAGAACAATGTTATAAGAAAGCTTGATTTTGTATAGTACGCCCTTTTTAAGAATTTTATGGGTTTTCGTAGTTGAATTTTTCCTATTTACAGGTTTGCATTTTGTATTTCTTAGTTATTATTTGAGTGACATCCACAACAGTGTGCGATTTTAGCATAATTTATGAACTTAGAACAGTTTTTGGTTTGACTTGGACTTGACTTGAAAAAAACATTGGTGCGTGTTCACACCACAGGAGTTTGAGCCAAGTGCTTTTCTGTGGCAAATGTGTAAAGCAGGTTTCATTAGGCACAAGTGCACTCAGGTATTTGGGCCAAGTTACCACAAGCAGCTGGGAAAATATACAAATATGCTTAATGTGTAATGTTTTTTATTGCTGTATGATCTGTTTGATTATAATGCATTACACCCACAGTCAAAAATCATGATCATACATACATATTTATTATACTTTTTTAAATATTTTATTATTTTATTTTAAGTTGATTTAGAGTAAATTATACACATTAATTTATTTAACCACATTTTTTAAAAAGGAAAACAATAACTCACTCATGGATTTTTAGCTTTCTGTTTATAAGTGACATTTTTGACACTTTTCAAAATATAATACAGACCTATTATGCAAAATTGACTATTCGGAGCTTTAAATCATGTTGTAGTTGTTTTCCCTTCTCGAACTTATATTAGGAGTGATTTGTTCATGTTTGATTCATCTTTAATCGCTTATTTCCAAGACTTCCACTGCTCTGTACTTGCTTCGCTCTGCTTAAAAGGGACACTCTGGAATTTTGGACGTAGGATCTCATTTCCGATTGAGCCAAAGTGTTGGAGTCGTGTGGAGACACTTTTTTTTTTTTTAATATTCCATCCAGTCCTTGTATTTGCAGAGGTCGCTGGTGCTAGGCTAGCACACCTCAATAGCCAAAGTTAGCCTGCCACTAAAAACAGTCTTACTCACTCCACAAAACACCCAAGGCAAATCTATTATTACGCCAGACTGTCGATGTGAATGTCTTGAATAATTTTAGAAGTAAAACCAACCTTGCATTTGAAGGATTTATTTCTGAGCAGCAGCAGCGAGTTGTGCTTCCTGGTAAAAAGCTTGGCAGCGGCGAACTGATATCCCCTAGCACCTATCTTACCGGCAAAGTAAAATTCCTGCTGAGAAACTAGTCCCTCAACATGTGACAATTCATGAGATGCAAGGTTAGTTTTATTTCAAACATTAGTCTATCATCACAAACTTTTACATCATATAGATTTGCTCCGGGTGCTTTGTGGAGTGGGTAAGATTGTTTTTAGTAGCAGGCTAACTATGGCCATTGACATGCACTAGCCTAGCACCAGCGACCTCTGCAAATACAAGGACTGGATCTCCAACAGGCAAGGACAAGGACTCCAACATTTTAAACTAGGAACTAGGAAATGAGGTCCTATGTGCAAAATTGGGACTGTCCCTTTAATGGATGTGATGTGTAGGATTAGGCAGCAACAAAAACAAAACAAAAAAACTACAGCCTGCTAAAGTCATGTGGAGCCATCTATTTGAGGCACTGGCTCTTTGTTGTGATGACGTTTTCAGCTACACCAGCTCGCACTGAGCATCACAGTTTTCTAACGTGGAAGTCAGCAAACTTGTTTCTTTTATTAAGTTGTATTAGATGAACATGGTGATTTAAAATTTGCAAATTATAACATAATGACTCACGAGTGTTATAAATTATAACTATATTGCAGACACAAACACAATAGTCTTCTTTAAATTAACAATCACTATGGCAACGACCCCAATTTTCATCGCTCTGTAACCAATGGCTAGGGTCAACATTTCATTTTTCTTTCTTTAAATGCACAAAAAGTATATGCGTACAATAATTTCCATAACACGTTGGCGTATCTAACCCATAACTTCAACTACAACGTTATATTATTAGCAAAAGTCCACAGTGGAACCAACAGATACTCAGCAACCTCATTACCAATATTATCATTATTCATTTTGGACACAGCTTCCATTGTTATGACACAGTGTATTATTAAAATTACATCTCCCGTCTGTGATCAAAACAGGATATTAACCAAGAAAACCAAACATCGGGTCAGTCTTAATAATAGATCATTATTGCAGTGTACCACAATACCCCTCTGCACATTTCATATTAAACCAATGTTCCAGAGTGTTCCTTTTTGTGTCATTTCTGTCGCTTTGATGCACAGTAATGACTTGAATATTTTATGAACAACATCAGACTCGTTGCGACTAACAATTAGCTTCCTGTGTACTCATCAAAGCTTGAGGTGTCATCAAACTTGGACACCCGCCGCGTTTACAACTTTACATTTCTCCTGTTTAATCACTGCTAATGAGCGTGTTATGTAAGTCGTAAAGTAGCGTAATTTAACTTTCGACTTACTGTTAAAAGCTGTGAAAATGTTGCACGTGAGGTGACAATTCTAGCCTGATCCTTATGACTTATGATGTGGTGTAACAATACTACAATTTCAAACTCGATTTCAAATTAAGGGAGAGACTTGATACACAATACTGTTTCTGATTCCATGTGTTTTTAACCTCCACCATACACATTCCCTAGAACATCTGGATAACTTCAGATCTGGAATTAACAATCTGTACTGAACAAAAAGTAAAAGGTAGCTGTTAACTTGAAAACTACTGCTTTGTGACATCACATATGTAATATATATGAAAATGCAGGATTACTCCAACATGTGGAAATGAAACAAAACACAACTCCAGGTATGTTTTTGATGAGGTAACAACATTCTAACATGGTTTAAAGGTTTTGTTTCATTCACACATGTTGGAGTAATCCTGGTCTGTCTACATGTCATTTAATTCATTCATTCATTCATTCATCAGTGCATTTATATAACACCTTTCAAGATACCCAGTGCTTTACAGTTCATTATTAATTCACTCAACACTCAACACCTGTCCTGGGGCAGACTGATGAAAGCGAGGCTACCAATCTCCGCCATCGGCCCCTTCGACCACCGCCATCACTCACACACACACTCCACTTTTATACTTCGCAATGTGAAGTACCTCGCCTAAGGACGCAATGACAATTTTTGCCACTGGCGCCCCCCCATGGCACCGGGAATTCCCAGTGGTGTCCCATCCAAGTCCTAACCAGGCCCAGCCCAGCTTAGCTTCTGAGATCTGACGAGATTAGGGTTTGACAAGCCGGTATGGCCACATGCCACTTAAAATGCTCTGTTCCACCTTGTGATGTGATGTAGTGGTAGTTTTCAAGTTAACAGCGACCTTTTACTTTTAGTTCAGTGGAGATGATCAATTCCAGGTCTGAAAGCCTCCAAATTATTACAGTGAATATATATGGAGTTAAAAAACACAGCCTGAATATGCAGCGTTTGTGTGTTGAACATCTGTGAATGAAACAAAACAACTCCAGGTATGTTTGTGATGAGGAAACAACAGTATACAGATCAGAAAACAGCGTAATATGGCCCTTTTAATGCTAATGTAGGACCTTTAACCACTGACATGTAGCTAAGCTAAATCAAAACATTCAGTAAACAATGAACTAAATTTCATGTCTCTTCTGTTGGAATATTTGTGTGTACTAGTACTTGTATCTGCAGTGATTGTGTACTTGTGTGTTGCAGCTCCATCCCCAGTGAGCGTGGTGAGGAAAGGACATACGGGGAAAAGCAGCATCTCTCTGTCCTGGGCCGAACCAGACCGTCCCAACGGAATCATCCTCGAATACGAGATCAAGTACTTCGAAAAGGTAAAGTACTACAAGTATTATGAACAGAAAGTTTTTATTATGATTATAGTGCAACATAAAATAATGAATAATAATACTGCAAGAAAAATACAAATTTTATATAATGTGAATATATCTAAATCCACAACTTGGTGTTTTTTGTACATATTTTGCAATATAATAAAAAATAAATAAAAAAGACAATAAATAACAATAAAAAAATTTAAAAGACAAAATTAATTGTGCTTGAAAATATTTTCCTGAAACCAACATCACCAAAATTTGACATTTACAAAACATTCTTAATTTCACCCAAATTATATTTCAGTCAATATTTAACCCTTTGTCATTTGATCAATATCTCCAATCAATCATTTTAATTGATTTGAAACGCCAAAGGTCAAGTTATCAATTTTAAAGCTAATATGTTTAAATGCTGTGATCTTCATTTTTCACACTGGTTTATTTTCATCTGTTTAATATTCACGCTTCCTTGTGCTTTTTGGCATAGTCATAAATGATGATTTAATTAAAATTCCAATTATCACTTCATGATTGCAGCGTGGTCGTGTAAAAATATACTGCAAACTGATGTGTGTGTTCTTAATCACTGTTCAATTGTACACATATAAAACCCAGTGGAATTAGCCTTTTACCTTTTCTTTTCATAACTGGCAGAGATAACAAAAACACAGTCATGTCACTTTTACTGAAAATAGAATGTCCCTGCAGGGCTACCATAGCTGTATGCATGCTCTGGCTAGACTTACTTAGTGACCATAGACCTCCAACCAAGGCAGTGATGCTTTGATACCAAATAGTGTTCTGTACCACATTTTATAACCATAGATCATCACAGAAAACAGTTACTTATATATTAGTTTTGACCATCTAGTACACAAATAAACGTTGACTTTTTTGGACAATAAATAAGTGTACAGCCGAATATTGCTAAAAATATCAACAATCTTACATCACCATCACAATTCAGAGATGTTTTTAAATTGTCATGGTCATAGATAAACAGCAAAATTTAGACATTAAACACTGCACAGTTTGATATCAAATGCCATACTATAAAGAAGTGGACTAAGAGAGTGGGACGTCACTAATAGTGGCTCCCAGCAAATGAAGCTCATGAAGCTAGCAGTTATAAGGGCACACAAATGTATGTTATTTATTTATATTGCGACAAAATAGCGAAATAAAAACACCAGGAACATGTCGAATGGGTTAATATGAACATTTTAAGACCAAAATGACAAGGCTCACAGCAGCAGTTACAGAGAGAGTTCTCAGTGAATGTGTATACATGCACATCAGTTTCCTGGTTATGATCGGGTTTTTTGAGTTTCGTCATGGTGCATGTATATGCAGTATCCCGGTTTCGGTATCCCAAATAAGGCAGTGTCCTGGTTATGAGAAACCGGGATACTGTAGCTGGTATATTCCGATAGTAACTTGGATACTGTGGTGCGTATACGCAGTATCCCGTTTACTGCAGCATAAAGTTGAGTATGCATGCGTCCAAAAGACAAACACTTTTCAGTCTTTTCACCACAACAGTAGTGACATAAATAAAGTGACCAACATAAATAAAATGAAATGACTGCACACGAATCTGCACTCGTATGACCTGCACACGTATGATCACTGGAAAGTAAAACATAACCCATCTCCAATGCGATATACACAATGAACAGACTCACCATCAGCAGCACGACCTCCGTCACAGAAAGAACACATATTCCACTGAGGCGTGACCTTTAATACAACAGAAGCTGACCACATAAGAGCACAAGGAAAGAGCTGTTTTTATTAGCGCTAACAGTTTATGGAAATTAGCCGTGTGGTTTTAAGTTTAATTTCTGTAAAACGTAAACAAATGTGCAAAGCTGAATTATATTATCAAAACTGCTGATGTGGCTGTATAGTGGTTATAGTTTATATGTTGTAAAGTTGAGTTTATTTACGCAGAATATTTTAATTAAGAATCTGTTGTAGTGTGTTTGGAAATGTTGGTTTGATCTGCACAGTAGATCATAGCTCCATACCGCTGGTTAGGAACCTCCCAAGCTTCCTATGCTAAAGGAGTTCATGGTTGTTTCTATTTTTCCTGGTTTATTAAATTAAATTAAGTCAAGTAAATGTTTGCACTTGAGTATTTGTAAGGTTATGTCAAGAAACAAGGATACTACATTTGATCATGTATACAGGGAACGGCTAGCAGGTTAGCTATGTCAATTTATATACACAGTCTATGGCAATACCAAGGCGCTAGACCCTGTCCAATAACCCCATACATAAACATTAAACATTAGCACAATAAAAACACTCAAGTAAAGCTGCTTCCTAGAGGAAAAATACAAAGTAGAACCAATATTATTAACTCAAACTTTTGAACTTCTTGAATAGTATAAACTCCTTCACATTACAGTTTCATCGAATGCTCAAACTGCGGACGTTGCATTTCTTTCACTTTTGTGCCTAATCAAACTAACTTTTATCTCTTTTAAATTAGACCGTGGAGAGATATAAGCCCGCACACGCATTCTACCGCTGAAATAAAGACCATTTAAACCAAATCCGTCGAGAAAAACTACACCTCCTAATGACTATCCGATGCGCTAGTTGTTTTCTAATCCATTCTTTTAAAAGCAGAGCCAGCTATTTGATTCTTTTGAGCTCTCTGTTTTCCGGCGCCCTTCCCTCTTCTAACTTTCATAGCCTGATGCAATGTTCTTTTTCGGGGAAGGTCAGAATAAAGGTATCCCAAGCAAAAGAGAGAGGTTTGTGGTCAGTGGTTAGCTAATAGCTTGGGGCTAATGGAAAGGCATTTAGCTGCATTTAAAGCTCTTGTGGTTACTGTTGGGAAGATGATACTGACACACACACACACGCACACACATAGTAAACGCACAAACGCACATATCCTGCAGGTAAAGAGGATAGAAAAGTCTTAGCAGCTGAGACAATGTGTGCATGGTGAAATGAAGGAATTCTCCTCTGTATTGTCTCCCCACAGGAACAGGACTCCAGCTACACTATAATCAAGTCGAAGGAGACGGAGATGGTGGTGGAGGGCCTCAAGCCGTCGTCTGTGTACATTTTCCAGGTGAGGTTTTGTGTGATATGTTTTGTATTTTATCCAATGTGTTTTATGGATACAATAGTTGTCGGAAATGACGTGATCTTTCTTCTAAGTAATTTGGCAGTTTCTTGCTAGTTCTATAATGGGTGACAAATTGACATCTAGATATGTAAGAAAAGACAGGTAATGCAGTTTATGGTCAACAGAAAGTCTTCATTCAACTTAGTCGATTAACCATTGCAGCATGATACTCAACTATTTAAACGTTTTATTGTATTTTGATCATCACAATCATATATACAGACTCTAAAGCACAAACATAGACATTTTAGTACATAGAGCAGGGGTCACCAAACTTTTTTTTTTTTTTTTTTTTAATCTGGGGGCCACATTATCGCTCCTGATTGTTATGGGAGTCCAGGGTCAGGTAGGTCATATAAGAATTGTATGACCCCGACGACGCAGATTATATTCTTTGAAAACCGCCACACTTTCTTTTCAAACAAACTACACGGTCCTTACACTGAACAAAAAAAATAATCGTCCACTGTTCTTTGAAAACACTGCACTTTCTGTCAAGTTTTCTTATTTTAACACTCGCCATTTTGCTATCCTTAAATGAACTACAGAACTCTGCGTGTGCGTTAACTGTCACTGTTTGATTTTGAGCTTGTCAGGTGATGAAAATTTTGTGGCAAATGTAAATATGTCATATAATTATTTAAATATAAATATAAATACTTCATATAAATATAATTGTTTTAATTGAAAAAAATCAACAAAATACAAGATGCAGATGTGTTATTATTTGCCAAAAAGTAATTTTAAAAAATAGGCCATGACAACTTTTGAGGATTGCCTCATAGGGCTAGCCAGGCTAGCGCCACCTAGTGCCTCCACTCAACTTCATTTCTCTCCAGCGACTAGGTCAGGAATAAGAATACACTAGACGGTTCGCAAAATCCCCGGAAATGCGAGTTCGGGCACCAGCCAATCAGCGAAGAGCCATACATTCTGTGTTGGCAACAATTCCCAAGATTGAGAATTTAAAGCCAGAACAAAGAGAATGTTTAGTGAATTTTATCAAGGGGAAATAATTATTGTCCTTCTTTCTATGAGATTTGGGAAAAGCTTAATATATTAGTTAGTCCCGATAGCGGCGCATTTAATTTTTTCATTTAACCATTGGTTAAATGAAAAAAGTACCCGCCTACCATCGAGCGAACGAGTTCTAATGCTGCGAGGTCAGACAGTTTCTACAAAGTGAAACCAGCTAATGAATCAGGTTACCATAGGGCCAGTTCAAGTGGTGGGGGGCAGAGGGGCTTAGGGGCTGGTCAAAGGGGCGTAGAAGGCTCGGGTTGGCCCGCAGACCTTAGTTTGATGACGCCATGACATAGACAGTGGCATTATTAATACAAAATCACAAAAAAAAAAAAAATAAATAATTGAACGTTAAAATGTGTTTAGAACGTTAAAATGTACAACAGAAATAATCGTTTGACTAGTTGACTACTAAATTGATTCTTTGTTGCAGCCCTAGTTATGGCTTCCTTAATCAGGTTATATCTGGAATAGCAACTGGTTTATTTTAGAGCACGTGATTTGGTGGATTTATTACAACAATATGAGATGTTATGAAGTTATTTCATAGTTAAGTTTCTTGTTTTAGTTGAGCTATGAAATTGTTGTCACACTATTTTAGCAAAAACTGAATGACAACACAATTACACAAACATTTGTACATATGGGAATCTAAATATATACATAGATTCATACATAAAACGACAGCAGTAAAGCAAATAACATGTTACGTAATAAATATATGCTTTGTTTAGTCTTAAGCCCTCCCATATTATATTTTATGCTACATCAGCTTGTAATATTTACCATATATACACTATGTTGAAACATTGACTCAGACTTGAATGCACACAAACTCCACTCACCCTTTATTGTTTCTTAATGTTTTCTCTAAAAAGTTTGTCCATATATCTGCCTTTGAAGCTTGTACTCACACCAAGTTAACAAATCAGTCTGGACCAGGCGTGACGAATACTCTGCATACTGATGATTTTTCTGCCACCTCTCTTTACATTGTGATGTTTACTTGATTACAGGTGCGAGCCAGGACCTCAGCGGGCTACGGAGCATTCAGTCGACGTTTTGAATTCCAGACGAGCCCTTACTGTGAGTACATCAGAGTGATAAAACTGAACCACGGGGAGGAGAGGGGGAGGAAGAGTTTCATGGGGCCGTTAAATCCAACCTGTCTGTGAATAAACTAGTATAAGCTTTAGATTAAGTATTTACTCATTAGCTGCTTTGGTTAGGGGTCAGTCATGTGCTTGTTTCTATGGATATGTCTAGAATGTTCCACAGTATAACATTAAACAGCTCTACTTTACATTTCTTCAGTTATAGAAGAGTTTATAGCTCAAAAATACCTAGAAAAACAAGCATTCTGACTGTGAGTGGGGTTTGCCACTCCACAGAGCTGACCTGTAATTTGGGCTCCATCCGAAATGGGCAAAAAGACCTCCTTCCTTGTCCTTCCTTCTCCTTTATATATTATAAGGACCAAGGAGGAGGAAGGGACAGTGAGGAAAAGGAGCTATTGTTGCTCTAGGTGGATCTGGGTCCTCTTTTGGTCCAGTATCATCCATCTGTGGACACATATGGGTGTTCTCGTGCTTTGGGCGTTCCCGTGTGGGTGGGGGCTCCGTTCCTCATCACTGTCATCCGGCTCTTTCAACATCAACATCCGGATAAACAGCTTTTGATAGATACAGTAGTTAAGTTTTCTCATAGAGAAGTTTCAAAATAACATCTAGTCATAGAGAAAACATTAGCAAACATAGCCAAATACATAACGTATGTCCAATTACATCTTAATCAACTTGATTTACATTTCAGGACCTAAACCTGAGTGTACAGTAGGGAGAGGTCTGGCTACAAACAGACTGTATTTATTTAGATTTCAAAATGATCATTTCAGAGAAGCTCCATAGTGTTGGCTATTTATTTTCACAGCATTAATTGAGAAGTGTTCTTATGTTGTCTGTATCACTGATATAGCTGCCGTTTCGTCTTAATTGTATCCGAATTGTATCCAAATCTGATACTAACATTAGCGACGACACTCATTTGGTAGTAGCTAATCTCATGTTATCTCATATATTAACAGCGAGCCAGAAGAAAGCTACGTGTTATACTGTTTACCACCAAAACGAAGCATCACATCCACCAATGTTCTATGGCTGCTATTTCCAGCTAACATGATCACATCCAACTTAACAATGTATTGTAGTAATACAGACTACATCGTAAAATAATGGACAAAAACTCTGCTGCAAACTGTAGTCTGTAACTACAAACAGCAGAACACGTAGCTTTCTTTTGGCTAGCTGTTAATATACGAGATAGCATGAGATTAGCTACTACCAAATGTGTGTTGCTAATGTTAGTATCGGATTTGGATACAATTAAGATGAAACAGCAGCTATGTCAGTGATACAGCCAACATAAGAACATTTCTCAATTAACGTTTTCAAAATAAATAGCCAACTTACTGACATCATGGATAAAGATGCTCCACTGCCATACGAAAAATTCCCGGGCAAATGACGTTATACCCAGTATCCCTTATGAAACTCTGCTACAAAGAACGCCCAGTGGGTGTTCTTGTATCATGACAGAAATGCCCAGACCGCAGTTGGACCCGTCTCCATGAAGATAGAAAGGTTTAATACCTTACTGTGAAACATTCCAGACAAAACAATGACATCTCCAGGGAGAAAAGCATTTGACAGACCTTCCACCAGAAAAGTTACACAATTTAATGAGGTACTGCCAATAACTGCTGAATTTATCCCTGTCAATATTGTTGAATTAATGAGATTTACAGAGCTTTTAAAAATCGAAATACATAAAATAAAATGCTGATTTATTAATTGGCATAAAGACAGGCTGAAGAGTACCTCAGTTGGTAGCTGTTTCCATTCTGGGACAGCATGATAATTACTATATCGACTTACCATGTAGATGGAACAATCATCGCAGTTAGTATTTATCATGGGGAATTTTTCTTAGAATTGGTGGGAAACTTTTTGCCATTTTTCCAGTTCTACAATTTACATTTATTTTCCAAGTACCACCAGGTCAGAACCAAGACTAAACCAGGTCACCAATGGTCTATGAGTGGACTTAACTGGAACAAAACCAAATTTAGATAATAACCAATAGACTGAACAAGAGAAACAGGTCTAAAGCAGGTCTACACCAAGGCTAAAACAGGTCTAATTCAGATCAAAACAGGGTCTTATATTCAATTTCTAGTCTTAAAATCACAACTAACCTTACATGCAGTTGACAGAAATTTGGATTAGTTGACTTATTATTGTATTTAGATCATAACGGTTTATATGGGACAACAGCAGGAAGGAGAAATTTGTGAATAAATGAGTTAGCTGAAGAATATTTTTTGTATTCATATGTAAAAAGGCAGATTCAACTTTTAAAAAATTACATTATTTCCTAGTATTTTTTTCTTGAATAGTTTTGACACAAACGCCTTTACACTTGTAGCCTTGAGTGGATGTAGTTTGAGAGATAGTGCTAGATATTGGAGCTCAATAGCATTTTTTTCCCATAGACTTTTCCCAAAAACATTTCAAAAGTGCGAGGCTAACCATATTACAGCTGTTTTAAGTCCAAAAAGGCTCCATATAAGATTCTGCTAATCGTGGGTTTATTCCAATAAACTTGTGACTCCCACCTGCATGTGGAATCTCCCCCTCGCCAGGTGTGCCCACTGACTCCTTTGAATTCCTGTCAAACCGTGTGCGCTTGTTTTGTTGGCAGTGACGGCCACCAGCGAGCGCGCCCAGGCCTCCATCGTGGCTGTGGCCATTACGCTGGCTCTCGTCCTCCTGGCTGTGGTGGCTGGCTTCCTGCTCAGTGGAAGGTAAGTCAGTAAATACACACATCATGCAGTAAACAGGAGCTGCAGAGGAGGCCTGTGTGTTTGAACGGGCAGGTGTAGAGCGTGGAGGGATGGAGGGATGCCAGCACACAGAATGGTCATTAGAAAACACAGATGGAGAGGATAAAACAGCCAGTGGTAGAAATAGTGTTTATTGTGAATAAATTGGATGGAAAAATATAATACCAGTGGTTCGACTGGTGTGATATCAGCACTTTTCCCGATATGAATATATGTGCCAAACATCATGTTACTAGAAATTCATTTTGTGTCAGTATATTAGGGTGAAAATGTTTAATCTATAATTTGTTACATTATTGTGGTTAAATGACAAAACATGTACTACTACTTCAACCACTGCCACTATTACCAGAAATACTACTACTTACTTCAACCTCGGGTATTTCAACCACTGCTACTACTACTACTTCAATTACTACTACTAATTCAGCTACTACTACTATTTCAACGACTACTACTACTTCAACCACTACTACTACTACTACTACTACAAATACTACTACTGCTTCAGCCTCTGCTATTTCAATCACTGCTACTACTACTACTTGAATCACTACTCCTAATTCAGCTACTACTGCTATTTCAATGACTACTACTACTCCTACTCCTACTACTACTACTCCTACTCCTACTCACTACTACTACTACTTCAGCCTCTGCTATTTCAATCACTACTACTTCTTCAACCACTGCTACTACTACTACTTCAGTCACTACTACTGCTTCAACAACTACTGCTATTACTACAAATACTACTACTACTTCATTCGCTCCTACTTCAACCACTACCACCAACCATTGCTGCTACTACTACTACTACTAGTCCAACCACTACTACTTGAGCAAATAAATTACAGAACATTTAAGCATTACATGGGTCTTCAAACTTGATTTAATCTAGTGAATGTTGTTGTGTTTTCAACTAACTTTCTAAAGACTACATCATTGCAAGCCTTATAAAGAGTTTATTCATCCACACCATACAATGTGTTAGCCAGGCTATCGCCACCTAGTGCCTTCACTGAATTTCATTTCTCTCCAGTGACTAGGTCAGGAATCGGAATCACAGACTGGATAAAAGAAATGGACTAAGCAAGAGTGATGTCACCCATGGCTTTCAGCGCCGCTCAAATGAGGCTTGTGATGCTAACGGTTACAGGAGCGAATCTGGAGCCAGGCGCTATGTTATGAATAGGATTTTTTTGATGGACAAAATAGCTAAAAAAAATTCAGGATCATGTAGAGCAGGTTAATATGAACATTTTAAGACCAAAACAATGAGGCTCGCTGCAGCAGTTACAGAGAGAGGAGCGACAAGATCTCGATGTAAGTCAATTGGAGCCAGGGTAAGAAGGAGCCTCCTGGCGAACGTCCTATTTGGCACACGGCAGCTAGCACGTTAGCTATGTCCACTCATATATACAGCACCAGCCAATCAGTGAAGAGCCATACATTCTGTGTTGGCAACGATTCCTGAGATTGAGGATTTAAAGCCGGAACAAAGCCAATGTTTGATGAATTTTATCAAGGAGAAAGACGTTATTGCCCTTCTTCCTACGGGATTTGGTAAAAGCTTAATATACCAGTTAGCCCCGTTAGCGTCACATTACATACATCACAACCAAATAGCAGTGATTGGTTAAATAAAAAAGTACCTGCCTACCATCAAGAGAACAAATCCTAATGCTGTGAGGTCAGACAGTTTCCACGAAGTGAAACTAGTTGATGAATCAGGCTAACATTGTGTAGTGTCTCATCAAAACTTTGAGTAAGTTTCAAATAAACAAATTAGTGCAAACTGTACTTTCTTTTTCTTTTTTTCATCAATAGGTATTCATTTTGACATTGTGTTTACAGTTTCCTGGGAAGACATATATAGTAGTGCAATTTTGCCACTGTGTATATTATAATACAATATAATATAACATCATACATCAGCAAAACACAGTGAATTTTCCAGGAGTAATTCTGACCCATTACACTGCTTTGATACCAGTGCAAGAACTCTATAATAAAATGAAGCTAGTAGTTGTCTCCACCCCGGATCAAACCATTAGCAAAGATGAAGATGTCGGCTCCAAATCGTCCCTTCTATAATTTAATCAACATGTAATATACAGTGGATATAGTCAGCCTTATGTTTTATTTATCAAACTATTCTCCCCTATAGTAATTATCTCACTTTCACTTTAGCTTTCTTGAATAATGCATTGCCTATAATAATTACAATAATGAATATGCACTTCTGGAACCGCATAATCATTTAAAGAGCTCACTGCAGAGAGGAGCAGGATCAAGTATACCCAGTCACTATTCTTGTTGTGGATGGGGGAGGAGTGATCTCAAAAAAAGCCAAATTTTCCGGTGTAGGATTTAGGACACAGACCCCCCATCCCCCTCTTCTCCCTATCCCCCGTAGCTCAAATCCTGTGCTCCACCACCCCTTCAAAATCTACCCACACACGCATACACGGTCCCCTAGAACAACTCATGCGCATGGGTTAGCAGGAAGTTGGGCGATCGGCAATGCGGCTAGCGATCTCGAAAGCCCTTGACTCAACACATCCGGTAAATTAACGGCCCCCCCGGCAAGCGCAGCCACGTACGCACAGGAATTGAACCCCCAATCGCCCCACCCAGTAGCCCAGAGCCTCTAGCTATTATTCTGAATACAGACGTGAACCAGACTTGGACATGACCTCTGCGTGTGTGGGCGGATCCGTGTTTGCGAATTGGATCAAGTGTAAAAATCAATGGTGCTGTTTAATCGAGGTTATCTGTGATTATCGCTGATGTGGCCTGTCTAAATATTGATGTGGGACAGTGTTTACCGTACTCACACACAGGCACGACGGACTTTCCAGCAAGTTGTGGTCGGGCTGAGGCTTCTGGGATATGCAGCGTCCCGGAATGATGGTGTTTCTGTGTGCCGTTTCTAGAAATGTTTCGTTTTTGAGTAAATTTAGGGGAAATATGATGATAAGTTTATTTCGGATGTTTCCATAAATAATAAATTGCATTATCATACAGTAAATGATAAATTGCATATGCACATCACGACTATAATATCCGAAAATAGAAATAAAAAAATAAAAAAATCAATTGTTCTGAAAAGGAGTGGGGAGAAGCCACGCTTATCTACCCCCACCCCCTTTTACAATCCCACTACAGCAATAATGTGCTTCTGCCAGACTCTTATAGTATGTCACATTACTCCCGATACAAAAATAAATATAGTTTGCATTCAGAAAACAATAAAATTAAATTTCTTCTTGAGCATTCCTAGTTATAGTCATTTCTTTATATTTATGTTTAAACATTTTCATATTTGGACATTTTTGGAGCTCATAGAGTTCCAGATTTTGACCCCACAAACTGAAATACAGAAACTCTTTCTTGTTGTACGGACTCTGGCCATTTTAAAGAGATGAATTCCCCTTAAATTATAAGCTGTCTCCCTTTCCCTAAAAAGTTTCTGTATATTTTTTATTAGTTCCTTCCTTTCTGCCTTGTACATTATTTTTGCTGTCTGGAAGCTTATCAAATCCTTAAGTTTTAACATTTTTGAAGTGATAAATAGCTGGTTGGTGTGTTCATAAAACCAAACGTTATGAATTATCCGTAGTGCTCTTCTCTGTAATATGAAGTGGTTCCAATGTTGTTTTATAATTATTACCCCAGATCTCAGCACAGTATGTTAAATATGGTGCAACTAAGAAACAATAAAGTGTATGTAGAGCTTTCTTGTCCAGAAAATATATGGCCTTACCTAATACTGCTATGCTTTTCGAAATTTTCGTATGTATAGTTCTTTCCAGTTAAGTTTTTCATCAGTAATAACGCCTTGAAATTTATTTTTCTTTACCCTGTCTATGTTAACCCCCTGTATTTGCAGCTGAATTTGCTTATTGTCATTGCTTTTGTTTTGCTCAAATTTAGAGATAATTTGTTCCTATCAAACCATGTTTTTAATTTCAGCATTTCAGACTCAATTTCTGAAAGTAACTCTTGTAAGTTTTCACCAGCACAAAATAAGTTTGTCATCTGCAAATAAGACAGATTTAAATAACTGTGATACCTTTCATAAGTCATTAATAAATAAAATAAAAAAAATTGAGGCCCAACACAGTACCTTGGGGTAGACCACACAGAATATCCAAACATGATGAGCTGTAATCATTTAACTGAACAAACTGAGATCGATTTGCTACATAACTCTTTACCCAGTTTAGAGCTACCCCCCTTATGCCATATAATTCCAGTATTTCTAATAATTTACCGTGATCTATTGTGTCAAATGCTTTTTTTTTTTAATCTATGAACAGCCCAGCTACTATTTTTTTGTTATCTTTTGTTAATATCCATGGATTTAATAACATGAGTTTCTTCTGGACACCATAAAAAGAGTATTTTGTTTGGAATTATTGCTTACCATTCCAAAATCTCTCTCTGTATTTTTTATGCAGATTTATATCAGTAGCCCACATCCTCTGTTGTGTTTCGAGTCTGACCAAACATGAGCAGACTTTTTTTTTTTTTTTTTTTCAGCGACACACGTGAAACAAAGGAGCTCTCTGGTCATCTATCATTTACAAATAAAATCTAATTTATCTCATCTCAGATTAACAGAGTTTAGTTTTTTAGTTTTTTGGGTCAGTGGTTCTGCAGAAATCCACAATTTTTTCAGTCCCTTGTGATCTTTTTTTCCGGACAGAGTATTCATCTCCCTGATTTGCTAATCCACCTGTCAATCATGTCCATTTGACCAGACTCACATCTTCGTAAAGTATTGAAGAAGTGTATATTAGTGTATATTCTGCATCCCAGGCAAGCTTACTAGATCAGTGGCTCTAATTTTTCAACTGAATATAGTGTAATTTAACATCATAAAAAGAAAAATAATCTGTAAAACATTTCCATGCCATAGATCAAGAACATTCTAAAACTTTTCATGAAAGGTCAAAATTTCTTTTCTTTTTTTTTCAGTATTGAAATAAGAATCTTGTTACAGTGATATTGATTTATTTGTAAATAAACAAGCAGAAGCACCTCCAAACTGCACACTTATTCCTGGGATTACAACATGCATGTGAAAGAATGTGGTGGGTCGGACATATTATCAGAACATGAAGAAATAGCCCTTGGAAAAATGATTCACGATAAACAACAAAATTCTCCAGCCTTGACTTTTTCAATCAATAGTTTTCTACACAAAAAACAGAGTAAAGATCAATACTGAACACACTGGCTTTATTGAAAAACCAAACAGTCTCTTGCGTTTTAAAGGTTAGCCAAAATGCTAAAGGCGGAGATATAATGCTGCACTGCTGGAGACTTACTTGAAGAATTGAAGCATGAATTTTGACTTGCAAAATATCGGTCTCCGGTAATAATTAATTGATTACAAAGGGTTTATTACTTTTACTTCATCTATATTGTCATTAACTGTGGTCAGTCATAAAGTAATTCTAAACAATGTTAAAGATCTTTGGTAACATAGGGGAATAATGTTGTAGAATTAAATGCAAGACCGCTCACAGTGGTTTCAATTTGACCTTTTTAGCTGCTTTTAAAGGTCAGTCTCCTCAAAAACATACCTGGAGCTCATCCACACGTTTAAGTAGCCCTTTATTATTAGTCTGTCTACATCTCCAAAGCTCAAAATGCTCTGTTCCACCTTGTGATGTCATGAAGCTGTAGTTTTCAAGTTAACATCTACGTTTTGCCTTTCGTTCAGCAGAGATTGGCAATTCCACGGCTGAAATGATCCAAATAGTTCTAATGAAGGTGTATGGAGTTTAAAAACACAGTTGAGCACTTTCTGTATCACCACATGACATCACAAGGTGGAATAGAGTGTTTCCAGGTTGAGAGAAGAGAAGGATTATGCCTAAATATGCGGAATCCGTGTATCATTCATTCATTCGTTTTTCAATGTAAAACCAAAAATACGAAAAAATAACTGTTTTCTTCATTATTTGTCTCCAAAACCAAAATGAAAAAATGGATAATGACTATTTTTTTCTGTTTTCAATTTTGTGTTTAAATGAATAATAACAAATAAAAATGAATAACGCCTGTTTTCTGTTTTTGTGACTTAAACTGCGATGCCGGACTTTTGCGCCGCATATGGACTGAACCAGGACTGAACCAGGTCTGACCAGACAGGAACCAGACCAGGACTGAGACCGGGACTGAGACCAGGCCTCAGACCGAGACTAGACCAGTACTTAGACAGGGACTTAGACACCGGGACTGAGGCCAGGACTGAGATCGGGACCAGATTGGGACTGAGACCAGGATTGAGGCCGAGGCCAGACCAGGATCAGGCCGTGATTGAGACCGGGACTGAAACCGGGACCAGACTGAGACTGAGACCGGGACCAGACCGGGACTAAGGCTGGGACTGAGGCTGGGACTGAGGTTGGGACTGAGGCTGGGACTGAGACCGGGCCTCAAATCGTGACTAGACCAGAACTTAGACAAGGACTTAGAGACCGGGACTGAGACCAGGACCAGACTGGGACTGAGACCAGGACTGAGGCCGGGACCAGACCAGAACCAGGCCGTGATTGAGACCTGGACTGAAACCGGGACCAGACCGAGACTGAGACCAGGACCAGATAGGGACCAGACCGGGACCTGACCGGGACCAGACCAGGACCAGACCAGGCCTGAAAACGGTTTAGTCCTAGTTTAGGCCTGTGTTAGTCCTGGTTCAGTCCATATGGGGCGCAGTTTAAGTCACGGAAACGGGAACCATTATCCATTTTTTTCATTTTGGTTTTCGAGACAGATAATGAAGAAAACTGTTATTTTTTCATTTTCTTATTTTTGGTTATATATTAAAAAACAAATGAACAAATGATACACGGATTCTGCAGGATTTGTGTAAATGAAACAAAACACAACTCCAGGTATGTTTGTGATCAGATCAGAAAATACTGTATTATTAGCACTTTATAATATACTGTATCTATACTGCGGCAAAACAAATATTGCTTCACTTTATGAAGAGAATTGGGTCCATCAACTAAAGTACAAAATGTTTCAAATTACCCAAGCTGAGCAGATACACTAGAACCAGACTCTTTATAGCGTAACATCTCCTCCTTATGTGTGTCCATCCTCCAGGCGTTGCGGATATAGCAAGGCAAAACAAGACCCCGATGAGGAGAAGATGCACTTCCACAACGGTCACAGTAAGTTTACAAACCGATTTCACTCATAAAAGTTCATTTCAAGTTTACACCATACTTTTCGGGTTCACGTAGCGGCCATGTTTTTGTCAGCTTGTCAGATCCTCACCTGTGCCTGTCGCTAACAATGTCGGATACTCGGAGACATTTATTTTGAATGACACCGTTACACATCGGTTTCCCGGCAGACGTTTTGGCAAAAGACGCACAAAGCAATGAAGATTTATAGGCCATGACAGCGTAATATATTTGGCCACACGATTTGGCTTTGTGTCCTGCTCTCCATCTGTTGGCACCGGAGTTGGCTGTGCACGGCGGTTGCGTTCAGTGTGAAAAATGGTTTTATATCATGATTCATGTCACCGAAGAACATTTTTTACTACAGGCATAAAAAAGGGGATGTGAGCGATGTCTTCCATTTGGGGTAATTAGTTTGTATGAATCGGTCTGAGACAAAGAGAAAGCGTGCTGAGAAGAAATGTACTTGGTGTTAGAGGAAATCTTACATTGACAAAGTTTAAATCTCTCTTGGAGACTGATCCTGATTGACAAAGTAGTTCAAAACTAGACCCAAACTGTCATTTATTAACCAAACTATTACCAAAAAAAGATGTATGTATGTACGTATGTATGTATAACGTACAATTTTACAAAGCGTACCTAATGGGACTTTTTTGCAGAGTTCCAATCGGATCTAACAGTCTCATGAGTTTAAAGCCAGGCACCAACAGAAGAACTTTTCAAAGTATCAGGATCGCCATAATTCATTACTATTTTTTATACTTATCAATATGTGTGTAGATTAGATTAGTTTAGATTAATAAGTATTGGAAAAAGCACTGACTGTGAATTTTGTTGGCTCAGTTTTTCTGAAGTGAAGTTAGTAGTCACTGTTATTATAAGAGGATCTTTTCCCCATAACAATCTTAAAATGCATTCTCTCTCCAACAGGTTTTAATCCCAAAACAACATTTTGGTATCATTTTATAATAAAGCATACCTGAAAATCTTTTGTAAATGTTTATTAATCATTAACCAATCATGTACTAAAAAATTACAAGTATGTCTTTACTTGATAAGAGCATTTGTCCACTGATCTAAAGGTTGGCGGTTGGCAGTTGTTTGAGTGGTCAGATCCACTGACCCACAGGTTGGCTGGTGTGATTCCGGCTCCTACAGATGAATGCTGCCGTTGTGTCCTTAGACAAGACACTTAACCCACTTTGCCCCTAATGTCTGTGTACACTGGTGTATGAATGTGTGTGTGAATGGGTGACTGTTTCTTTGATGTAAAGCACTTTTGAGTGTCTTGAAGGTGGAAAAGTGCTATAGAAAAGTATGATCATTTACCATTATTAGTGTATGTGTAGTTAATGATTAATAAACATTTGTTAAGTGTTTGTACATGTTCCTAATTAAACCATTCCGGCCGATCAAAGTCTGATCCCGTCAGATCTCAGAAGCAGGGCCGGGCCTGGTTAGTACTTGGATGGGAGACACTGGGAAAATCAGGTGCCACAGTGGAGCACCAGTCACAAAAAAAAAAAAAAAAGCTGTCATTGTGTCCTTAGGCAAGACACTTCACCCACATTGCCTAGTATGAAAGTGGTGTGTGTGTGAGTGATGATGGTGGTCAGAGGGACCGATAGCGCTGACTGGCATGGCAGCAGCGCTTATAATTAAAGACTTACTTACCTAAACATTTAAGAATGTTTTATTAAATAGTAATGGCACTTTTTGTCCTTTCCATGTTTGTAAATGATTAATTACTTGTTAATGAGTAGGTTATTTTTGGTAAATGATTAGTTCATGTTTAATGAACATTTACACATGATTTGTAAGTATGCCTTATTATAAAGTGTTACCAACAAGAAATCACCAAAACACGACCTACCATAATGCACCTCACCCTCATTTCCACAGCCTTATTTCCATTCTCATTCTGTACCTAATCCTTCCTAATTCTCAGTTATATGCAATCTTAACACCATCTTAACTCTATCTTAACTCTATTGATGTTTTGTGTGTGTCTCATCAGTTAAATTCCCCGGGGTCCGCACCTACATCGACCCCCTGACCTACGAGGACCCCAACCAGGCTGTGCACGAGTTTGCCCAGGAGATAGACGTATCCTTTATCTCCATAGAGCGCATCATAGGAGCAGGTGAGTGACGCTAATGCCAACGCTAATACCACTGCCAGCGTGTCTGAGTGTTAGATGTGGCGAGCATAATGTGTCACAGAATACATTATCGTTCGCTCCAATACGTGAAAATATGGCGGTTCCAACAGGCTGGTTACTTGTATATAGCGTGTTAATATGGAAATGTAATTGCATGGCGGTGAATCATAGGCTATATTTTATACTTGTTCGCCGTGAAATAAAATTGCCATGTTTTTGTGTGACTGAATACACTATTGAAACATGTCAAACAGTGTGAAAATATAGAATAAAATAGAGGAAAACAGAAAGTAGACCTAGTATGCTGTTAAAAAAAAAGTCAAAACACTAACTTTTACCTTTATTGTGACAAAGTTTCAATCTTAATTAAGCCTGAACCTTAATTAAAAAAAATAAAAAAAAAATACAACAAAGTTCATCATATGACTACAAAAACACACATTTATGTAATGAAATCCACACTTTTTCCTTATCATTATTTAAAGAGAAAAACAAGGATTTTTAAAAATTATATCTGTGTGTTTTAATTCATGAGACTGGTGTAAGAAACACTCTGTCTGTTCTACAATGGTGACAGCAGTGGTTATGTGTTTAGGTGAATTTGGTGAAGTGTGCTGTGGACCGCTAAGGTTGCCAGGGAAACGGGAGATCCAAGTGGCCATCAAAACCCTGAAGGCCGGATACACCGAGCAGCAGAGGCGGGACTTCCTGTGGGAGGCGTCAATCATGGGACAGTTCAACCACCCCAACATCATCCGCCTGGAGGGAGTGGTCACCAAGAGTAAGAGATTTGTAACTTTTTTAGTTTCTTAGTTTGAGTATAGTTTGGTTTCCTGTCTCATCTTTCTGTGGTAAATATTAGCTACAAACTCATTTATTAATAGACATAACATAAGTCAAATCAGATGGAGAGTTAGTCCTTTGCACCAACACAGGTAAAACATGAAGCAAGTCCTATGTTTAGTTCGACAATATAACCCAGGACGTTACTGCTGTAAGGCAAGTGTCTGCACTACCATATCACCAAGTTGCACTTAGATTGGATTGGTAAACATTATGTACCGTAATTTCCAGACTATAAGCTGCTACTTTTTTCTCACACTTTGAACCCTGCGTCTTATACAACAATGCGGATTGTTTGGTACATAATCCATTCATATATACGGTCTATGGTTTGGCAACGCAGTGGATACGCACAGCCTGAGTGCAGAAAGTGTTGCTGTGTGTGCAGTTAACACATGGAGCTAGGGTTAACATGAAGTTGCTGCTTTAGCTAGCACTTTTGTCAACACACTCAAACAGTTTATCGGCGTGTGATAAAATAAGTTATGCTACATTAACATTAGTGAAGGGGATACGTCTTACCCGTATGCGTAAATGACGAGAAGAAACATCTCAAGCTTCAGTAGCTGGACATCCAATCATACCTGAACGATATAAGTAACCTAGCCACTGGGAGAGCCTGAAATCTGCTGAAATCCTACAAGACACTAACATGATACCAGACATGACGGCTCTGTCTGCAGGAGACATGCGGAGTAGAGCGCGGGGAGAGATGGGGGTAATGCGCCGAGGAAGATGCTCGATTAATTGTGTTTTGAACAGTTATTTTGCGCTTCGTACACACACCCTCCTCAAGGAAAACACACGAAGAAATGCAGATGATGCAGCTTTTAAGTTAAAAGGCAATTGATCTGGGTGTCAAAGAAGGAAATAGAGCTGCTGCATGTGAGCTCAGCATCGATGAGTCGATGGTGAGATTTTGGCGACGGCAGCATGATGAACTGACTCAATGCAAAAAGACAACAAAAGCTTTCAGAGGCGATAAAAGCAGATGGCCCGAACTTGAAAACGTTCTTGAAGACGTGGACACCTGCGGCTTATATTCAGGTGTGGCCTATATATGTAAAATTTTAAAATTTTGTTAAAATTTAGTCGATGCGGCTTATATTCAGGTGCACTCAATAGTCCAGAAATTACGGTATTTGATTGACAGACGGATGTAAACAGGCTCAGTTTATAAGTAATGTCAACTTTCAATTCAAATACGATAATAGAAGAACCTTTATTTGTCACATTGGGGAAATTCAAGCGTTGCAACACACAGTTTAAGAACAGCAAGACAAAAGTAAAAAATAATAATAAAAAAATCAAGATAAAACACTGATAATAGCAGATATTAGAAAACAGACACAAACACAACAAAGGGCAAGTATAATAACATAATATTTAATTCTGTTTGTTAATACACAGATTTACAGTCAATTGTCAAACTTTTTTTTTTTTTTTCAGGCAAGCCAGTGATGATCATTACAGAATACATGGAGAATGGGTCTCTGGACACTTTCCTAAAGGTATTTCCATCCTTTTTCTTGTCTTGCAATAGGCCTGAATACACTCATTTCATCTAGTATAACTGAATGTCCATTTCAAAAGAATTACATTTGCAAACTCTAATGCAGCCATTAATACTTTGATGTTGAAACCTGCTATGTTATCAGGGCTGTCCCATGCATTTTAATTGTTCAAAGCACCTGGATTAAAGCAACATGATATTACCCCTTCCAAAACTGCAGGCTGGCCAATTATTTTATCAAATATTCTACATATGTGCTGGTTCACTGATTCACATGACATGACATCTGCCACACACCGCTAATGAAGAGATTACAGAAATGAGCTGCCAGGATACAAATAACGCCAGAGAACTCAATTACATGATGAAACCTATATGAAACATTGCATTGGAAAGGTAACATTGTGGTATTAGTATGAAATATCAAACCTGTCCCCATGAAAAACCCATTTATTTCAAAGCTGGGTAATCTTACCATGAAACATTGCCTCATGTACAAATAGATGTCTTCTAAATTATGGTATATCAAATTTACCTTAGGCTACATCTTCTGCTGTACATAACTTTTAAATGTACTACTAACTACTACTGCTACTGCTACTGCTACTGCTACTACTACTACTGCTACTACTACTACTCCTACTGCTGCTACTTCTGCTACTTCCTTCTCCTATTCCTACTCCTACTGCTCCTACTACTCCTCCTACTATCCTACTCCTGCTACTACTACTTCCTACTCCTACTTCTCCTACTCCTACTCCTGCTAATACTACTCCTACTTCTCCTACTCCTACTCCTCCTACTCCTACTCCTCCTACTACTTCTACTATTCCTACTACTACTACTTTGAGGCTACCATGGTTGACATTTTTTTTTTTTTTTTTTTTCACAATTATTCACCATTTAAGAGAAGTGTACTCAGAGGTGTGTAGAGTAACCAAAAATGTACTCAAGTAAGAGTAATGTTACTTCAAAATAATATTACTCAAGTATAAGTACAAAGTAGTGGTCCAAGAAATTACACAAGTAAAAGTAAAAAAAGTACTACTCAAGTAAGAGTAACTTCAAGAGTAACTGTAGGGACGTAACATCAGATTTAGAATTTGAATTCAATGTAATATGAAGGACAAAACTTTAAATAATGCACAGAATCTTGTATTTTCAAAGGGCAGACAACACAAATTTGGAAAAAACAAAAACAAAAAACTACATTATCTAAAGTGTGGAGCAAGGAAACCAAATGTTTAAATCATTTCATATTGTCAACATAAAGCTTTTGTCACTTTAGACTTACTCACAAAGGGAAGAGGAACCAAAACTTACTTCAATATTACTCACGTGGGAGTAAACAGTATGCTGCTAGAAACGCACTCTTAAAAGTACAATTTCTTTTAAAAGTTACTCAGGTAAACATAACTGACTACTACCAATCTCTGAAAGTATTCCCATGAAAGCACAGTATTGGAAAAAAGCCTTACAGAAGAATGGACTTGACTGCAATGTTCACTTTGTTTATTTCATAATTATCTTAATCCTCATTGCACAAGGTACACCAACATAATGACATAAGCACATTATTTCATTTTCACACAACAACAACAATGTAGTTCAGCTGCTTTAATCTAATGATTCTAATTTGCAATGTTTATTATGTGTTTTGTTATGTTCTCAAGGCCAGTTTCTTGGCAGCTATTATTGTTAATTTCTTAATCATGGCAAAGCACCTGCTAAAAGTACAAAACAAATGAACAATGAACTATGAAGTCATAAATAGGAAATACACTGAGAATTCTTTCATGAGGTTCCAAGTGATCACCTACCTTTAGATTGCATATGCATTATGTTCTATTATTTGGACAAGTGTTCTTTTTTGACACTTTCTTTCACTTTGCAATTTAATGCATGGAATTATTGTTTTACTACCCTGACATGGTAGTTGTCTTATATCCTGGAGAGGAAAATCATGTTTTATTAACATACTGGTTGATACTGTTTTATTTGTTTGACACAACACTAAGCTGTATTGAAGACAAATGTCAGTTTAATCTTGAAACAGACTCTACTACTACAAAACTATTCTATTCTAAATCAACACTGACTTTCTGGAGGTCACACATCACCTGCTAAAACCATACTTTGGAACATTTTCCATAGAAAGAGATGTTTTATCTCATACTTTGGAATATTATAGCCAAGGGAGCAACATTCCCACAGAAACAAGCAGGAGAGCCAAACAAGAGTAAGGTTTGTGAAGCAGCCACTCCCAGTAAGAACACATGTTTTTCAGTGCAAAAAATCCTTTTATTTTAGCTTATTTTTTGGCTAAAAAGTTACACATTCAGGTAGTTATTTGAAGTTGTACCAAGATTAGTATGTGTTCCAACTTTTGGCAAAGCAACTGTAGCTCAGTTAGTGTGTTCGTCCAGTGATCCAAAGGTTGGTGGTTTGAACCTCGCTCTCGACGTAAAAATAGTTGGTTGAGTGGTCTGTGTGATTCCAGCTCCCACAGATGAATACTGCCATTGTGTCCTTGAGCAAGACATGTAACTCCCCTTGCCCCTAGTGTCTGTGTGATTGAATGAGTGAAAGGTTCCTTGATATAAAGCGCTTTGAGTGCCTCGAAGGTGGAAATGTAAAAAGTGTGACCATTTACCATTGACCAAAAATCAACTTAATGTGAATAGGCCAAAATATCAAACAGTATTTAAAACCAGATTTGCTTAGCTTGTGGTGGCTGGTTGAAGCTGCTGACACGCCGACAGCTTCTGCCCCGGGGGATGTAAGCCTGTACGGTGGCCTGGGAGGGACACACCAGCAGACGATGTAGGACAGGGCGGGAGACTCTATGAAGCAATTACATGGATGACTGGTGTACTGGGGCCAGGATAAATGACACAGCCTTGAGACGAGCACAGGCGCTGGGGCTGGTAGATTAGCTGTCACCGCTCTGGACAGTGCACTTAAAGGCACACTCATCACTTGTACCTGAGGCTGAAACATCTCATTTCACTTGTAAGAGGTCTGGGAAGTGTAGTCAAGCATGTGCTGCTGATGCAATCGTATGTACCAGATATGAATGTACAAGTGGTTTGCATGAGTGCCTACTAGGGTAGTATATAGGGCATATGGCAATTTTATGAAATGGAGAATAGACTTACAGAAATTGGTGTAGCAAATGGAGTGGTACAATAGTGAGTTTCTATTGTCAGAGACCTTTGGTTATTTTCACAATTATGCACATTATGTTTTAGAGAAGTGTATTCAAAGGTGTGTCAAGTAGCCAAAAATATCACGCAGGTAATTTGGACTCAAGTGCAACACAAGTATACAGGCAAACAAAGTCTTAGTTAATAACGGAAAGCGTCCTCTAACAGGTAATGTATAATGGTAACTCAGACTGAAAATATAACAGAGGAATATATGATATAAAATGTGAACAGAAATATCCTCCAAGACTGGGAAATACACTAGTAAGAAATGAACTGGGAGTAAACTCAGGAACAGGGACAACAAACAGGGAAAAACACAGAATTGCAGTAGTTGCAAACAGATCAGATTCAGGGGTAATACAGGGTTTTCAGAATTCAGGGTTCAGGTTTTCAGGAGCTTGAGAGTAAGTCTTTACAGGTCTACAATCTGGCAAAGACTGACTGAGTAGAGGGAGTATATATAGACTGGCATGGGCTGATTACGGAATGAGAGGCAGCTGCAGGAAAAGGGAGGAAGGCAGCAAAAGGAGGACCGGAATGGACTGACAAACGGAGCTGGACTGGGGAAAACAAACAAAAAGGCAGAAATGTGACAAAAAATGTACTCAAGAAAGCATAATGTTACTTCAGAATAATATTACTCAAGTAGAAGCACAAAGTAGTAGTCTAAGAAATGACTCAAGTAAGAGTAAAAATGTATTTGGGAATGCTACTACTCAAAAGTAGAAGTAAGTACTCAGAAGAAGTAGTAGTAGAAGAGTAGTTTAAAGAGCAACTGTTGACACATAATTTAGAAATCAAAGTTCATGTAATTTGAAGGACAAAAGATGAAATAATGCACAAAATTTTAAATACACGAAAGGATAGACCATACAAATGTGGAAAAAGAAAAAAAAAACTACATGATCTGGTGCAAGAAACAGAAATGTTCAAATCATTTCTTATTGTCAACATAAAAAAGCAAAACATTTTACTTGAGTAGGAGTACTGATACTTACTATTAGGAGTAAATGGAATGTAGCAAATGGTATATATCAATGCTATAACAGTAAGTTTCTATTATGAGATAGTGACAGTAGGAATAATCCAGTTGATTTTAAAAAATTGCAAGGGTAAAAAATGCACCTGCATATGGAAATTGAACATCACAAAAACAGAGTTACCAACATTTAATTCTTATGTGGTCACTTTATTGCTGATATATTATTTTACACAAAAATCAATCAATAAACAAACATTTTACTTCACTTACTTTAAAAAAAAAAGTAAAAATAAATGTTGTAAATAAGTACTTCTAGGCTGAAACCACTTTTTGGCATGATACAATACCATACTTTTGAGGTAATTTTTTCAATACATATACTCGATACTACTCTAATCTTATGGGCATTTAAACAAATATGTATATACAAAGTGGCTTCAAATATGTTCTAGAGGACAAACAGACACAGATGGGTCAGTCCAAAATGCAGCAGGTGAAGGTGTTTAGAAAAAGAACAAAGAAGAAACAGCTGTAGAATGTCTAAAATCGCTGCTTAGCTTTAAGATTGCTCATGTTACTTAGTATTGATATTTGCATAGCAATATCATTAACCACTTTTGAGTCAGTATTGATATATTGATACTTCCATTCCTTGTTCATTTACTTATTTATTTACTTGGGTCTTTTCTTTATTTTCTTTAGTTTTATGTTTTTAAACTTTTTATTTATTGGTATTTTTGCTCTTATTTATTTGGCTAGTTTTACTGTCTTAATGAGGACTAGTGGACTTAAATAGAGCTTTAGTTTATATTCCCATTGTATTTATTTATTTATTTATTTATTTTATCTGTATTATGCTTTTTTTGCCTGAAAGTAAAAAGCAGAATAAACTTGCAAATTGCCATCATGAACATTAAATGTGCACTACATAACTTTTTCCGGCAGAAGCTCAGTCAAATACTTTTTTCCATGGCGATGTCATTGCTCTGCCTGGAATGTTACACAGTATGACATTAAACATCACTATCTTACATTTATTTAATTACAGGTGGGGTTATAGCTCAAATATACCTAGAAAAAGAGGCATTCTGACTGTGAGCAGTGTTGTTTTAACTTTGCACAGCATGATGGATCTTGAGGTGCTCCCGCTGTACGGTTTAAATTCCACCAGAATAGTGGTCGGCCCAATCACCGGGCTTCTATGGCAAGGGGAGGAGTTACAGGCAACATGATGACAACCCCAAGCCCCAGGCCTACACGGAGCAAAACAAACGTGGCGGCACTGGCAGACAGTGAGAGTGACTTATAACGCTTGACACTTGTTTTGGTTTTACCTGGATCAAGTTGGATACATCATTTTGACAGGTTTGCCGTGACAGACTAAAAGGAAACTGGGTGGCACTTGGTTTGAGCCATGTTAGGGGTTGCCTCTCTAATCTTTAACTTGGTCTGGTTTGGTGTCTGCAAAGTTAGAATAGTTTAATACCATACTGTGAAACATGCCAGAGAAAGCAATAACATCTCCACGGAGAAAAGCTTTTGACAGACCCTCAACAATAAACGTTGCACCTTTAATTAGTATCATTTCAATCTTGTCTATAATCAAAAGCTTTGAAACACTAAAGAAATTGTATGAATCCAGCACCTTCTACCACAAATACCAGTCGCTTTGTCTTCCTCTAGCCTGGCAGTGAAGGGAGCTCAGGCTTGAAGGTTAACCCTGGTCTAGAGCAGTGCGGAGTGAGGGGGCGGGGACTTTAGCTCCGGGGAAGCTGGCTGACTCTGCTGCTCTCTCCACCACCAGAGACCAGCGTTTTGTGAAATGTTGTAAAGCTCACGGCAGCGCAGGGGCCAATGGAGCGGCTCGGGGCAGGATTTGAGCAGTTCTTTATCCTGGTTTGGGGATTCCCTGGCTGCTCCGGTGTGAGCAGAGAGCACTCACAAGCACTCATGTGGATATAAAAATGAGACATGACCGCGGGAGCATGTGTAGAGACAGTACTGTGAGGGAAACGGAATGAGAAAAACATCAAGACTGAACAAAAGATGGTGGAAGTGTGGGTTTGTTTGGCTGTGTTTTGTGGTGTCGTTTAAAGGTGCACTGTGTAACTTTTTGTTTGGAGGCCTGTCTCCTGCTTGTTTCTATGGATATGTCACTGTGCTGTCTGGAATGTTTCACAGTGTGACATTAAACAGCTCTACCTTACAGTTATTCAATTACAGGTGGTTTTATATGTGAAAAATCCCTCAATTTTCCAGGTAGAATCCATGGGAAAAGAGAAATTCAATTTGTCAACTGGACAAAGTTTATTTGGTTGAATACATTTCGCAGTTCATCCAAGTTAGCTACCTCCAGTTCTGTTAAGGAACCGAAGAAGCAGTTTGGATGAGCTGCGGAACGTATTAAACCAAATAAACTTTGTCCAGTTGACAAATTGAATTTCTCCTTTGCCAGGTGCTTTTATAGCTCAAAAATACCTCAAAAACAGGCATTTGACTGTGAGTAGGGTTGCCTTTTCACTGATCTGACCTGTAACCTGGTCTGGTTTGACCTCCATGAAGGTTTAATGCCATACTGTGAAACATTCCAGAGAAAGTAATAACCATCTCCATAGAGAAAAACATTTTCAGACCCACCACCAGAAAAGTTACACAATGCACCTTTAAATTGACAAGTGGTGCAGTCTTATTATGGCTTAACGATGTGCTGTGTAACATTTCTAGTGGAAGGTCCACCACCTCCTTGTCTAGAATGTTCCACAGTGTAGATTAAACCCATTTATTAAGTGACAGTCAGGTTACAGCACTACGCCACAATAAAAATCAGATCTGTGGAGAGTCGCAATTATTCATGGAAGGAATGACTGTATTTTTGTGTAATAGAAACACTTTTAATGAATATATACTCGATAGATACTGTGCATTTAATGTCATAACATGGAACATTGGAGGGACAGCAATAACATCCCCATAGAAACAAGCAGGTGGCAGACCCTCCCCAATAAAAGCTAATTAAATACATTAAATTCTAATCCAATCATCAAATTGTTTGCAAATTGTAAAAATCTTTTTTTTGTTTGTTTGTTTGTTTTTTAGTCTATGTGACCATTCAGCCAGTCTAGTGTCACTAAAAGCTTATGAAAGGAGTTTAGATTATTTAAATGGGTTTAGCTTAAATGCTTGTATGGTATATATTAAAATTAAATTGTGATTGATACATTTTTAAAGATATTTTTTTCTTATATTTTTTTTTCGTATAGTGGATTAATATAATAACATAGCCAAAGGTCTCAACACGGACTTTTAAATGTACATTTCTTATTAAGTGGAGTGCCTCAAGGTTCAATGCTAGGAACCTTTATTTTCTGACCAGAGGAGGACTGACCTTGGGCCGATTTGTGAGGGAAAAGTCCAGGGCCATTTTTGGTCCCAGTCCATCCATATTTCTATCAACAGTATACTAGTAAATAAATTACACTTTAGGTTAGGTATTTAAATTTTTCATGTTTTCTCATTCCAAACCGTTTTTTTTTTTTCTACAAATAGTGTTATTGTAAAAATGTGTATACTTCTATTCCACTTTAAGCCTTTAGTTGACTAGTTTATCAATGACACATGACAAAACGTATCAGTAAATGAAGTCCAACATTCTTATTTTTGATTAGATGAAGTTTGTATCTCATTTCTCTAGCTCTAACCTTTTTATTTTTGTCCTTGTCTCCTCAGAAAAATGACGGACAATTTACGGTGATCCAGCTGGTGGGGATGCTGCGTGGGATTGCATCTGGAATGAGGTATGTCGTGCACGAGCTCTGAGCTTGTCTTTGAACACACCATCAGGACACCAGCTGTTAGCTAATATGGTTCTCTTTATGGAAACCACAGGTACCTGTCTGACATGGGCTACGTGCACCGCGATCTGGCTGCACGCAACATCCTGGTCAATGGAAACCTGGTGTGTAAAGTGTCCGATTTTGGACTGTCTCGAGTACTGGAGGACGATGCAGAGGCAGCCTACACTACAAGGGTAAGTACTTTGGCAGTTAAAAGGCCCATATTATAATATAAGAGAGTCATTTTGCATAATATAGGACTTAAGAAGACATACCTTTATTCAGGTACTTAGTATTGAAATATACTGTAAGTACATCATCATTTTACATCTGGCTACCGTATTTTTCAGACTATAAGTCACACTTTTTTTTAATGGTTTGGGTGATCCTGCAATGTTTACTCTGGTGTGACTTATATATTAAAATTTTCACACTCCTGTGCCACTGTCACTTGGCTCTACTCCGCATGTCTCCTGCATGTGTCCTGCTGCAAATAGTGAAATATGCAGCCAAAAACAGTAATCAAGTAACAGAAAGAAAGTTTGGAGTGAGTGAGAAACTTGTGAGGGAATGGCAGAAAAGCAGGGTTTGGAGAACACATCTTCACGGTAATGGAGGGTGCACCATGCAACTTTCCTGGAAGTCACTGGATGGAACAACAAAGCCTGGACTTCAGTGACAACCAAAACCATCCTGTCGGGATTCAGAAAGGCTGGAATAATTGTAACTACAACTGATGCTGAGTCTGACGATAGCTACACAGAAGAAGAAGTGGTGCTCCGTTTACCTTCAGAGATCGCAGAGTTGCTCAGAAGTGAATTCAATGAATTTAGTGATTTGGAGTGAGATGGAGAGTTTGGTAAACTTGTTATGTTCTGTTGTTTATGCTATAGTTATCTGAATAACTGTTCATATGTGACGTTAACATACCAGACGCCTTTTCAGCCAGTTGTATTCTATTCTATAGTTATTCTATAGTTATTATAATTTGCGTTTCGAGATGAAATGTCAGTTCCTGGTCTGTGATTTTCTAAAATAAATTTCCTCCCAAAAGTGTGACTTATAGTCCAGAGAGCGACTTATAGTCTGAAAAATATGGTAATTGTAAAACCAAATATTGATCTAAGACTGCTAATTATACAAATAGGGTGATTGCTTTCCTGTTCAAAATTACAGAAGTGATAGGCCTTTTCACAGTGGCATTTCACTTTTCTGTGTATTTTTTTTGGAAAGTAACCATTTGACTTTTCAGAAACCTAAATGTATGACTCAGAGACTTCATTTTTCAGATATGCAGGACAACACAGCATTACTCAAATATGCATGAATTAATCAGAACACAACTTTGAGTGAGGTAATGATGAGGCCACAAAGGTCAAAAGCTAATTTAAGCTGATTTTTGCATAATATGTCTCCTTTAAAAATGAAGATTTGTTTTATTTTTTTCCAAACTGTGATTGCTTGGCACTACTGAGGAATACTAACTGATTTAAGCTACTTTTTCATTGCATCTAGTTCTGTTTTGACATTCAACATTTCTAGATTACAAATATCCAACAATACTTCCTGTTTTTGGCAAATGTTCTTTATACACCTTGCATGCAAAGAGAGCATTTGAACATTTACTGCTGACAATTTTCAGTTCAGTTCTCTGATTAAATACATAAAAGTTGCCTTCTCTGTGGTATCGGTGAAATGTAATGTAACTTGCTGCTCTAAAAGCATATCGCCTGTTCTGTGGATCCATATATACTGTACATCTTTGTCACATGCTAACACATTGACACCTGCATTAGTGCGTCGGGGGACATTTGTGATCACACATCCAGGGACACCTCCCGAGTGTCAGAAGAGACCATGGAGGACAATTATAATAGGCTATAGAGACATAAGCAGGGTACTTTGCATGTCAGTCCAACCCAGTACGAGTGATTGGTGGTGATCAGAGGGGCCATGGCATAGACTGGCAGCCTCTCTTCAGTTAGACTACCCCAGGACATCAGTGGCTACAATAGTGTAATATCAGAGTGTGAAATAAATGAATAATGATGATAATAATTGAGATACTTTGACAGCCCTGTAAAGCTTTTTTGATTGATTGATTTGGTTTATTTTGAGTTTGTGCCAAGAGAGAAACAATAATTATATACATACTACATATACATTGTAAAAACAGAAAAGCACATTTCTCAAAAAGGAGTGTGCTTGCGTTACAATGCATTGTTATTAGGGCCCGGCCGATAAGGATTTTTTTTTTTGAGGGCAATATGATACCGATATAAAAGCCAATATATTTTGTGATGTAAAAATTCACTATAAATCTTCAGTTCATTAAAATTTAGGTCTGGCTCTACTGGATTGTTTATTGGGTTTATTTAGGCTACATTTATTGTTATTCTGCCTCTTCACAGTCATATTTAAAGACAGTAGGTCGGCCTATTGGCATGTTTGCATGACATTCTAGCCAGTAAAGAAAGTAAGTAAAGCGGTAAATGCAAGTGAGCCATGATAATTTATTATGCGTAAATGCCGATCATTCACACATCTATTCACAGCTCATTTACATATCAATGTGGGTGTGTACAGCCATTATAGTCACTTTACACTAGGCCAATGAAAGAGAAAACAGGCTGTTTATGTGTGGGAGCTATAGCAGCTAAGAGCTAACCAATGAGAAAGAACCAAAAGTAGCTCTAAAACCGATACATTTGCAACACTCACCGCTCATAGAGGCTCCTCTCAAAATACAAATCTTCACAAATCAGTGTCCTTTTAATCCTGACTCAAAACAATTGTTCGTAAATATAATATATTCCAGCATGTGTGTGTAAACAAGCACATGTGATTGACATGACTCTGGGGGTGCGTTCAGGGGCAATATGGCATCACAGACTCAGATAAATTACTCCTCTGATAAATACTGATGCAGCGCCACAGATTAAGACATTTATCTGTCTGTAAATTGGATTAAATGGGCATAACATAGAGAGTCTAAGCTTCATAACGAGGTATAACCTGCTCATGTGGACCATCAGCCCATATTGGCAAGAAACCTGTACACATTAATCTGCCCTGTATGAATGCAGCAATATGAACTGTAAATATGGAAATACTGTGTAGATGTGGTGACTGAGACTGAATGGGACTATAGTTTTACTTATTGATTGACTGGATGAATGGTTGCATCATATACATTGTATTGTATTTTATTGCCATGGGCACCATTTATGACATCAGCCTGTCCAAGGACTGAAGGTGGAAATGAGCAATTTTGCTAAAACCTAGCACAAGCATGTGCACATGTTTTTTATGTGCATTGTCCCTGATAAATAAACAAATAAACTAAAAAAAATTTAGGCCAATAGCCGATATGTCTTCAAGTGCCCATTTCAGCCGATAATATTGGCCAATCAGTATATCTGTCAGGCCCTTATTATTATTATTGACTTAATTTTTATTGACTACCGTCAATGAAAGATCCAAATCATGACTAACAAATCTATATTAGAAGGTCCGTATTAGACTTAAACCAGGTTTAAGTTTTAATGAACCAAGTTTGAACCATGACTATGGTTTGAACAAGCCCAAAGAATCATTAAAATATGAACATTTTACACAAAAAAGGGGGGGGAAAAAGTAGAATGGCAAAACAACAACAACAACAAAACATACCACTGGTCAAGATAGCAGTTTTCCAAGTATTGCAGTACAATTATGTTCTCAGTCATACCAGTACACTGACATCTCCTTTTTATCATTTTCAGTACCACTGTAAACCCATTCAAAATTGTAGTATAGGAACTGGTTACATTCACAGTTTGGGGTTTGTTTTGACAAGCACTACACTTCTTGGGAATAAAATAATCTCAAAACTGTGCTGCCATGTTGATTGTCTACACTCACTCCAATCTCCCAAGTGCAGCATCTGTGTGACTGTGTGCTACCTATCAAATTCTAACCGGGAAGTCCACACTGTAGGAAAACACAGACACAGCAGCGGCGGATTCTTAAATTAAGTCGCTCCTAACTCGGAGTCAACCTGTCAACCCCTTTTCCGACAGACGAAGGCCCAATTAGCAAAACCGCTCAGTCTCCACAACATTCAATTAACACCCTCTCCGGCTCTACCATCGCGCTGGAAGAGCTGCCAGTCACCTCGCCTCCTTATCCTCTCCTCCTGACTCTCTCCTCAGTCATTCTCACCCTTCGAATAATCAGGTCCTAAGATATCCTTCCGCTTATTTCCATCAATGCCGCATCAGGCTAATTTCGCCACTCATCACCGAAAGCGCGGGTTCCTTCCGAGCTCAGCGGTGATCTCGTGAACTTGTTCTATCTTCTGCAATGAAAGCATGATAATGAAGACGAGGCGAAAGATGTAGAGGAATCGCAGGCCCCCGACAGTTAGGATGGAGGGGGAGGGATTGGGGCTCGTGAAAGAATGTAAGATTTGATGTCATTAATGTGTGTCTGAATTGGTCCTCATTAGTGGAATTGTGCATGGGGAAGTGTACGACAGATTTCTTTGTTTTGATTTCATTTGCGCTTTAAAAGAGTGTTAATGTTTGAGAACTAGGCTGTGCACACATGTTTTATAATGTTTTGTAACTTACTTTAAAACTTGATTTCTTATCTGGGTTGTTTTTAGCTTTGTGGAGGTCCTATGCAAGAAGCTTTTAGCAGGCCTTTTTTCTTTTTTTTAACAAATAAAATGAAACATTATCAAACAATTCAATGCATATAATTTACTAAGACTACAGCACAAAACATAGATGCAGTAAATATAGGCGACAGTAGCTCAGATGGTACAGTGTTTGTCCACTATTGTAAAGGTTGGTGGTTCGAATCCCACTTTTAACATGAACATCATTGGTTGACTGCTCAGATCCACTGTTTGGCGGTTGTGTCTTTGGACAAGACACTTGACACACCTTGCCCCTAGTGTCTGCGTACACTGGAGTATGAATGTGTGTGTGAATGGGTGAGTGGTTCATTGATGTAAAGCATTTTGAATGCCTCGAAGGTGAAAAAGTGCTGTATGTGACTATTAACCTTTACCAATAAATATGACAGCTACACTTTTTAAAGTGCTTAACATTTTCGCCAACATAACCTTAATGCCTGAATTTATAGAAATGTATATATGTATTTTAAAAAAAAAAGTTTTGTATGTGGTTTTGCCTTTAAGTAGATGGTAAATTAAGAAATTTGAGTATGTTGCAAATGTGTGACAACTAGAAACAAGTACTTGCCAAAGGTTCCTAGGGAGGTCCTGCATGTGCACTAACTGGCACTGGGGGAATGCAGCCGCTATCTCGGCTCATATCTTGATCCAAACAGTTTTTCTCATATTTATGACAGTCGACGTTAAGGGGATAATATTTGCTATTTAATGAAATCAGCCGAATCTCTTTTAGATTCTATTCAAAAGTCCCTAACAACAGTTCTAGTATTCAAAGAAGCCCACTTTTAAAACAAAAATTGAGGACACTGAGAACATTTGATGTTTAATTCCCTTTTTTTTCTTCATAGTTTTTGTATTCCATTCATTGACAAAAAATAAAACCTCAGAAGATATACTGACTTAATTGGCAGTAGCTCAGTTGGTAGAGCATTTGTCTACTGGTCTGAAGGTTGACGGTTTGATTCCTGTTCTCGACATAAACATCATGGATTGAGCGGTCAGATCCACTAACCCACAGGTTGTGATTCCAGCTCCCACATATGAATGCTGTCGTGTATCTTTGGGCAAGACACTTAACCCACCTCGCCCCCAGTGTCTGCGTACACTGGAGTATGAATGAGTGTGTGAATGGCTGAGTGGTTTCTTATTGTAAAGCCCTTTTAGTGCCCTGAAGGTGGAAAAGCGCTATAGAAAAATGTGACCATTAACCATAATCATTTTCAATAATACTAATTACACAGACATTACATCTAATTCACATACACTATTCTATTACACTACTTTTAATACATTTTTGCCTTTTTCTCCCCCTAATTAGCAAATTTTTTATTTTTTTTCCTTTAGGGTGGAAAGATCCCCATCCGCTGGACCGCCCCAGAGGCCATCGCGTACCGAAAGTTCACCTCGGCCAGTGACGTGTGGAGCTACGGCATCGTCATGTGGGAGGTCATGTCCTACGGAGAACGGCCATATTGGGAGATGTCTAACCAGGATGTAAGTATACCATATGTCTTTGTATCAAGCTCATGTGTGCATTCAGCCTCTGTGCAATTACAAGAAAAAGAAAGAAGAAGTGTCCCAGCCCAGCAGTGTAGCCAGTGGTTCATTAGGCTAATTATTTCCAGGTTACATGCTGTGTGTATTCGAGGTGGTGCTGGCTATTTGCAGATATTGGGTTCTGAGTTGGGTTTGGGATGTGTTCATTAGTGTAATAGCAGGATTTCAGCGAGTTCTAAGTGTGGTGGAAAGTACATTTTAGTTCTTGCATAATTTCAAAAAGCAACCAAATATTATTAGAGTCAATGGAATACTGGAAATGGAATGGAAACTTTAAAGGTCTATTGTTGTAATGTTTTTTGTTGTTGTGTTTTTTGTTTTTTTATTTTACTTTTAACAAGGCCATCATATTATTTCTGTCCAGGAAAGTGACATATAGTGCAGTTGTGGAAAATTTGTCATATTTGTAGTATTGTATGGCACATTTAGTTTAGTGGATTTTTTTTATTTTTTTTTAACCACAGTAGTTTTAGTACTGCTCTGCATTTGCCGTGCCCACATTCAGCATGCAACTTTCTGGAGGCAGCATGTCACCTGCATGATTTCATGGAAAGAGTAAGAACATTTTACAAGGGGATGGATGTTTTATGCCGCACTGTGGAAGATTATAGCCATAGGAACAACATTTCATTAGAAACAAGTAACAAGCAAGAGTCTGCTCAGAGTAAGGACACACGTTTTGCCAAGTTTTTCAGTGTAATAAAAACAACTAAATAAAAAAAGCTTTTAGTCTTTTACAGCTAAAAAGTTGCATGGCGATGCTTGAACGCTTTCAATATTTAAATTCTATTGCTACTCTTTTTGAAGGTTTTAACCATACCATAATGTTATTTTCCACTTGCTCCAAACTCTGTAAAAGACCAACACTAATGTATCCAAGAATAGACCACCAACCAGAAAAGTTATACAATACTACTTTAATTATTTGTGGCATAATTTTAATTACACTGTGTGGTGCTCATAGTTGATTGATTTTGTTTTTATTTCAAGTTTGTGCTAAGAGAGAGAGAGAGAGAGAAACATTTACATACTATATATATATATATATTGTAAACCAGTGTTTCCCAAACTTTTTTCTGGGGGCCCGTATTTTAAAAGTAACAAACCTTCGCAACCCAAGTCAATAGACATTATGTGTAATAAAACAAAATAAAGGTGGACTTGACCATTACTGAACATTAATGAGGATATTTTATTGTTGACTGAGTGACTTGTGTCTTTCTGTACAGTTAGTCCAATTATCCATAAGTCAATATTCATTTGAACCAGCAATACTGGAACAAAATAGTCAATAAAATAATAATTACAAAAAGACTACAAATTATACATAACATGTCTTAACATGTCTTTCAACATTTCTAATGAGATAGGTGGACCTGTCTGCGTTTCTGTAATGCATTCCAGTCTGGGTTGCAGGAGGAGAGCGCAACACGCATATCAGTGTCAGAACTGTATACTGCAGACCATAGACTGTATAAAAGAAGTGGACTAAAGTGAGTGTGACGTCACCCATAACGTTCAGCGCCGCTCAAATGAGGCTCTCGATGCTAGTGGTTACAGAAGCGAATTTGGAGTCAGGCTCTATGTTATGAATAGGATTTTTTTGACGAACAAAATAGCAAAAAAATAAAAAATCTGGATCATGTAGAGCGGGTTAATACAAACGTTTTAAGACCAAAATGACGAGGCTCACTGCAGCACTTACAGATAGAGGGGCGAAAAGATCCTAATGTAAGTCAATTGGAGCTAGAGTCAGAAGGAGTCAGAAGAGCCTCCTGATGGACTTCCTATTTGGCACACGGCCGGCTAGCACCTTAGCTATGTCCATTCATACATGTGGTCTATGCTGCAGACCTACATGCAGATCATGACAAGGCGACCCGAAAAAAATCTCTTGCGACCCACCTGAGCGTCGCGACCCAGTCTTTGGGAAACAATGTTGTAAATAACAGAAAAGCAATAGGAGTGGGAAGAAGAAAAACTTAAGTTAATGTGCCCCTATTCATCACAAAGTTTCCAAATTATCTGGTTGCTTTTGTACGTTGATCACAAGACTTTACAAATATTTACAAAGAGCATATCTGTAGTTTAGATTACATAATTAATCTAGTACGCAAAAATTACTTTCTCACCATCATCATTTAGCCATTCAAAAACCACTTGCCTTCAAATTGCATTAGCAGTCCCCACTTAAGTTCCAAAGAAGAGAAGCGATGATGGCTTACTTTCTTAACACTGTGCAATAGAGTTAAAAGTTTAGCTCCCACCCGCACACACACACACGCACACGCACGCTCACCCCGGCGCTGACCCCGGTGCACCCCCTCACCCCCACCAGCACCCGTCCTCTCTCTATCACCCCTCCTCCACCAGCCGCCCCCTCTCTGCCGCCCAGGGTTATTAGGCACTCTGTCTAGCAGCAGTCTGGAGATGAGCTCGCCGAGGATGAGAGCAGAGAGGAGAGCTGCCGTTTGATGTTTAATTGAAAGCGTTATGGCGGATTTTCTGTGATCTGTGCGGAGAAGAGCCAGAGCCTGAGCACCGGCACACCCCGCCCCTCCCGCGCACAGATTAAGTTGCCTCTCAATCGTCTCGCGAAATGTCTTCATCGAGTTTTACTTTGCAAGTTCATTCGCTTAAAAGTCATTGGTGATTTTGAATGCGTTGAGTCATTATAGTGCAGATCAAGTTGTGTATATTTTTTACTGCAATATGTGTTTTTAGTACTCAGTTACCTTCATATGAGTCATTTTTTAAGAGACACCATACATTTTCTCCTACTTTGAGGAGTATTTTGTCTGAAAGTAACAGTATTCTTACTTGGGTAAATAAATTGGTGACGTTTCCCACTGTGAGTAAGTTAACGAGTGACAGAAGCTTTATGTTGGCGATTTTAACATTCATGTTTCTTGCACCGCTCCTTCAGATATGATATAGTTTGTTCTAACTTTTGTGGTACATCCTTTGAAAATTCAATATTTAAAGTTTTCTTTTTATTGTTTTATTATTCCAATGACATTAACTTAACATTAAAACATGATATTACCTCTTACGCTACCTGTACTTTACCAAGTACTTTTTTTTACTCTTGAGTAATTTCTTGGTAGCCAGGCTGGTTCCACCTAGTGCCTCCTCTCAATTTCATTTCTCCAGCAACTAGGTCAAGAATTGGAATACAGTAGATGGTTTACAAGAACCCCGGAAGTGCGAGAGCCAATCAGCGAAGAGCCACACATTCTGTGTGGGCAACGATTCCCGAGAGAGGATTTAATGCCAGAACAAAGAGAATGTTTGGTAAATTTTATCAAAAGGAAAGACGTTATTGCCCTCCTTCCTACAAAGTTTGGGAAAAGCTTAATATATCAGTTAGCCCCGTGAGCGGTGCATTACATACGTCATGACCAAATAACAGCGATTGGTTAATTTAAAAAAAAAGTACGCACCTACCGTCAAGCGAACGGATTCTAATGCTGCGAGGTCAGACGGTTTCCTCAAAGTGAAACCAGCTGATGAAACAGTCTAATTTCTTGGACCACTACTTTACTATTGTGTACTTTTACTTGAGTATTATTATTTTGAAGTACTGACGTTTGAAGTTTTTTACCTACTCTACCCACCTCTGTTTGTGACACATCTGTGATAACTTCAACTATGTGAATTGTTAGAAAAAAAAAAAAATCTGTATTAGTCCCACAGTGTAGGAACTTGCAGTGTTTCTAGAGTTAGGTGCAAGAATGGTGTTAGTAAAATTTAAAATGCTGGATGTACATGAGGAATTCATTATGCTGTATGACTTTTGTACCTTTTGCCTTATGCATTTTAATAAATATAAAGTTCTTTGAACTTCTAAATTATGATATTAAAGAAAATGGCTTAGTTATGTAGCTAAGGTACAAATTAATGCTTAATATCTAACTTGCCTCTGAGCAAGGATGTGGATTTAATTCCTGGACAACACTCAGTCTAAATGTAAATTCTGTTATTTTGCTATTGCAGTTTGTATACCTACAGCTGCTACGGTGCTCATAGGGCTCTCTTTGGTATAGACACAATTCTCTTACGTAATGGACATTTTTACGTTAGATTTTTTTATTTGCATTCATTTATTTTAATTCATTAAAACTCCACCTAGTAACGTTTTAGCCAAAAACAGACAATGAAAGCATGTTTTTAATGTTTTATTGCTCTAACACATACACATACACACACAAACATTGTATCCTTGCTCTGACTAAATCTTATTTGGCCGTGAGGAGGACTCCAGGTCATGTTTGTTTCCATGGAAATGCTGTTCCTTTGGCTATAATATTCCACATGGCATAGAACGTATCTTATTTCCATCAGCACTTTTTGCAAGTATAAGCTGTTACTTTCCATTGAATCATGCGGGTGATGTACCACTTTTGGTTACTTTGAAGATCCTTTATTACACAAAATTAACTCTTGTGAGCTTTAAGTCATGTTAGAATGTTGTTAGCTCACCAAAAACATATCTGGAGTTGTGTTTTGTTTCATTCACACATGTTTGGAGTTGTAGGCTCACTAATTAATAGTAAAGGGTTGCTCAAAGCTCAAAATGCTCAGTTCCACCTTGTGATGTGATGGAGAGGTAGTTTTTGAGCTACCTTTTACCTTTAGTTCAGTAGAGTTTGGCTTCCATGGCTGAAATTCTCCAAATGATTCTAGTGAATACGTGTGGAGTTTAGAAACACAGTGGAGCACTTCCTGTATTACCACATGACATAGGTCACAGAAAATGACCCTTAAGGTCCTTGACAAAAAGCCCAGACACTGGCACTGTGAAATTTTAAAGAAACATAACATAATTTTTAACTTTGAAATAAACTTTGAAATTTTCAATTTTAATAATCTTGAATGCTTTTTGAAAGTGTCTTAACTGGGATACACCACTGTATTGAGAATTGGCCAAGACCATAAACTGTACACACAGACCTAACACAAGAGGTGCTACTAGTGGTAACTGTGTTTGTTCCTATGTACAGGAAAACTCTTTGCCAGTCGTTTCTCTGCTAAAGGGGCCAGACTGTGGAACTGTTCACCAGATGATTTAAAATTTGAAACCAATAACAACAAATTTAAATCGTATTAAATTAAATTTTGATTTTATGTTTCCAATGAAAAATGCATCCACTGAAAATCTGAAAATGGACTGTATATATTTTATCTGTATGTAACTTATGTGTCTTGTCTTGTAGATTTTTATTATTATTTTTTTATATGAACAGGTGTTGAAAACTTAGCCAGGCTGGCGCCATCTAGTGCCTCCAGTCAATTTCATTTTTATCCAGTGACTCGGTCAGGAATCGGAATACACAAGATGGTTCGCAAAATCCTCGGAAGTTCAAGTCCAGGCACCAGCCAATCAGCGAAGAGCCATACATTCTGTGTTGGCAACGATTCCCGAGGTCGAGGATTTAAAGTCGGAACAAAGAGAATGTTTGATGAATTTCATCAAGGGGAAAGACGTTATTGCCCTTCTTCCTACGGGATTTGGGAAAAGCTTAATATACCAGTTTGCCCAGTTAGCGGCGCATTACATATGCCACGATCAAATAGAAGCGATTGGTTAAATTAAAAAAAGCCCCACCTACCATTGAGCGAACGGATCCTAATGCTGCGAGGTCAGATGGTTTCCCACGAAGTGAAACCAGCTGATAAATCAGGCTAGTGAAAACTTGCACTTGTGTTAAATCGTTCAAAGCAATGTATCTGGCTTGTCTAATGTGATTGTGATGTCCTTCATAAACATAACTTTTAAAAAAAATGACATCACAAGGTATTCTATTTGAGAGAAGAACTCAGCCTAAATATGCAGGGTGTGTTAAACGTGTGTGAATGAAACAAAACACAACTCCATGTATGTTTTTGATGAGGAAACAACATTATAACATAGATTTGAAAATAGTGTAATATGGGCCCTTTAAAAACACAACAGTGTATGACTTCAGCTTGGTATGCTCAAGATAGCAACCTGCTTTTTGGTTGGAATAATTCTTTTCTGTCCAACCAGCATAATGCTTCAATTATCTCTACTTCTTGACAGTGGACCACACACTCAGTACAGTGCATCGTATTCTCTATTCACTCCACTGACCCTTTTTAACAGTGCCATGCCAGTCTATTTGACACAACCCCTCTCTCCCTCTCCCCTCGGCTCCTCCTGTGATCTCCCCTTCCTCCCACTCATCTCAGCGGTAATTTGATTTGCAGTCTCACCCTTCCCTTCTTGCGCGTGCGTTGCATTTCACAGTCTGTCTTTAGTGTGGATTTTGACACAAGTAAAAACTGTCATGAACTCGAAAAATGAATTCCCCTCTGCGTCTCACACTGGCAGAACAAGGCTGGGAACTGGGAACTTGCAGGGTTTAAACTCCCAAGATTTATTCATTCATTATTCATCTAACAATTTTCACAGCCCCCAAAAGAAGCTTCTCTAAGATGATTAAAACTGCACCGGGTAAATTACGTAAACAAATAAAAGAGCTAAGCTTGTTTTGATGATTTTGGGGGAGTCATGCTGGTTTTGGAAGTTGGTTTTGGGGTCAGATAGAGGCCGCTACCTTTTTACCTTTAGTTAAGTAGAAATGGGCAATTCCAGGGCTGAAATTATCCAAACTATTGTAGTGAAGATGTGTGGAGTTTAAAAACACAGTGGAGCACTTCCTGTATTACCATATGGCCTGTGTGAATGAAACAAAACACAACTCCAGATACAGTTTGTGATAAAGAAACAACATTAAAACAGAAAATAGCGTAATATCGACCCTTAAAACTGCACAGGGGTAAATTACGTAAACAAATAAAAACGGTGGGGTTGTTTCGATGATTGGCGTAATTTTGGGGGAGTCGTGCTGGTTTTGGAGGTAGGAGGTTGGGGTCAGATGGAGAGCAACTGCCCGGGGGCTATGGTACCACCAGGATTTCAGAGATCTTCTCCCGGCGCTTTGCTCTGGCAGCTGCTGACAGTCCCCGCGGCGATGAGGAGCTGAGAATGTGTCAAACAAAATGTCTTCTCTACAAGTTGGAAACAGTGGCTTCACACAATGCGTCTCTCAAATGTAAGATTCAGGAACGGGGAGAGAGATATTGTAGTGGTGCTGAAAAGTTACTGGTGTTGTCCATACAGATGCAGTAAAAAAGTGAAAAGCAAAGCAATGTCCTGTACAGCAATTAATCTATTGGTAAGTGATATAGTAATTAGGTGGTCAAGCAAGGAAAAGGAAATTAGGTAGGAAACATAAATGGAAATTTCACAATGCCTTCTTACTTCAAAAATATTACCCACAGAAGATAGTTTTATATCAATTATTACTCACAAGAATGACATTAAAGCATCATTTCCCAAAGACTGGGTCTGGACCGCTCCTCACTTTTTCAGCAGCACCGCCTTGCCTAACCAGTTTTCTGAGGGAAACACTGATTACTGTTTTTCCTTGTTTAAAACTTGAGTACCATACTTTTTGGACTATAAGGCTCACTTAAAATCCCTTAATTTTCTCAAAAATCGACAGTGCGTTTTATTAATTTTGGTTGTGCTTGCTGACCTCGAACCAATTTTCACATATGTTCCACTGAGTCGTGTCCTTTAGTCCAACAGAAGCTGACCGCATCAGCGCTCAAGGAACGAGCTGTTTTTTATCACTTATAGTTTATGCAAATTATCCATGTGGTTTTAAGTTTAATTTCTGTAAAATGTAAACAAATGTGCGCAAAGCTGAATTAAACACATTATTACTCAATCTATATTTAAATTCTCCTCATAGGAAATAAAACAGTCTCAAGTGTCATCCATTTGTGTCACTTAATGCACCTTATAATCCAGTGCACCTTATGTATGAAAATAGATGAGAGAGTTCAACATGACTGATATTGCACCTTATAATCTGAAAAATACGGTAATTCTAATTGTTCAGAGAGACATGATGAGTCAACAATAAAATATCCTCATTAATGTTCAATAATGGTCACAAATTTATTTTGTGATTTATGAAAAATGTCTATTGACTTGGGTCGCGAAGATTTGTGACTTTTGGGTGGGTCCCCAGAAAAAAAAAAGTCTGGGAAACACTGCATTAAGGACCTGTATTGTGTTATTTACTGATCTATGTCAGCGCGGAGCTCTGTGCCGGTCCTTTCGCCTACGGTCACCCGATGGTCTATGCAGGGGTGCGTCCGAGCCCGCCCCGACAGTGAGTCCTGGTTCAGTTCTGGTTTACTCCTGGTTTAATCCTGTTTTAGTCCTAGTTCAGTCCTGGTTTACTCCTCCTGGTTCAGGCCTGGGATCAGACCTAGATTAGTCCTGGTTTAGTCCTGGGTTAGTACTGCATTAGTCCTGGGTTAGTCCTGGTTCAGTCCGTGGCGTGTGCGGTGCAACATCCTGGCATTTCGATCAATGTTTCTGCTGCTCAGTAAATAATGCGTGTGAAGTGATGACAGTCAAGTCGCGTCTGTGAATTCGCATTCGTACTGAAGAAAGCGTAACCGTTTCATTTCATTTCGTGATTGTAATTCTTGAAGTCGTAACTTTCCAATTCATATTCTGATGGATGGTTGAGTTAGAATCCTTTTAATTTGTGTGTGATTTATCATGGGCACAGGTGGGTAATGGGTGGAATGTTAACGGGTTTAGGCGGGTGCGGGTTTAACTTTGAAATAATCACGGGTTAACGGGCGGGTGTGGGTCTCCAAAAATGGACCTGGGCAGGACTCTATTCCTCGGTTTACATGTTTTCCCTTTGTCTTGGTGGATGGCGTTTCACCCACTGGCACAAAAAAGTGATAACCACAGTTCTCGCAAGCACTTTTTCTTTGTGATTCTGTTGCCTATTAAGACTACATGTCCTCTTTTTCACCTTGCCCGTGTTAGCATCTCGACTTAAGGGGATACTGCACCCACTTCGCCCTTGTTAGCCGTAAATCAAGCTTACCCATTACTACTGCAACAACCAGGCGCTACTTTTTCTCTCTCTTCTTTTTCCTGAAGACAGATGAAGATACAGACACTCTCTGACAGCTACTTAGTCCAGTTTATGTCCACCTCTCACCTGTTTGTCTCTTGTATTTTTCTCCATGTGTCTGGCAGGTTATAAAGGCGGTGGAGGAGAGCTACCGTTTGCCCGGGCCCATGGACTGCCCTGAGGCCCTGTACCACCTCATGATGGACTGCTGGCAACGCGAACGCACCAATCGGCCCAAGTTTGACGAGATAGTCTGCCTGCTGGACAAATTCATCCGCAACCCCAGTTCACTAAAGAAGCTGGTCAACTCGTCGCACAGGTACTGGGGTGGGACTGATGAATAAACATGAGTTAGAATTGAAATATTTTGATTTCAGTACATAGTATGTTGGTTTGACACAGTATTATTAAAGGATATGTATGTACCGTGCACTCTTACTGATTTAAAAAGGGGACTATAATCAGAAATGACCTTGGGTTGCAGGTGGCTTAACCTGTAAACAGTAGTAGTTTTTAGTAGTAGTAGTAGTTTTTCTCATTGTCAGTATGGATAGCATAGACTAAATACTGATTAATGACTGGCTGCTGGGGTTTAGTTTGTGAGGATTCAGATGGGAGAGGTTAATTTTAGATTGAAGCTTCTGATTGGATAATTATCTTGAGAACCAAAACACCAAATTATAACATAAACAACTTGGATATCATGTCCAATGTTTTTATTATTATTGATTGACTGATATTCTGACATAATTTCACAGACACAGTCATATTTAACATACACTGACCGAAAAGGTGTAGGCTGAAGTTTGAGCTTATTATGCCTATCCTTAATTCCTTTGTCAGAGCATCATCTTGACATCAGTTCATCTTCATAAATACAGCAAGAGGAAACAAACAAATAAGTAACAGTACAACAAAGTACTACAGCACAAACTAAGTATCATAATTCATGTATCTGCCCAGAGTTAAACATTTAAACTTTTTTATAAAATAGAAGAGAGTGGTGCACAATTTTAGGTTTTCTGTACAGCTGTTCCAGAGGTCCACTCCATTAATAGAAATACAAAATTTCATAATGTTTGTTCTGATTTTCTTTTTGACAAACATGGCCGTACCTCTGAGCTCATAGGCTACGTTCAGACTGCAGGGCTTAATGCTCAATTCAGATTTTTTGTGTGAAATCTGACTTTATTGCAAGGTCATTCACATACAAGTTGTATTTAATTGGAAATGTGATCTCCAGTGTGAACTTTAAATGCCCCAAAAGTGTCCCCCATTCACATTGGAGGACACCATTACGTCACGTGCAGCAAGCGTGCTCAGTGTTTACGGAAATTGCCTAAACGTGGTCGCTAGCACTGAGCACCTGGTCATTTTAAAGATGGTGTCGTACCGGAGCCAGTTTATTTGTTTAAAGGAAGAGATTGAGAAGGAGAAGGATGAGGTTTTTGGCCATGGCGTTTTGTGAGGCAGTGGCAGCACCGTCTGTAGAAAGGAACATGTGGGTGCGGAGTCACAGCCAAGAGTGGTGGGACTGCTATGTGCTTCGCTGCTTCACGGACATGGAGTTCATACACAAGTTTCATATGACGAGAAGAAAGTTAGTGTTCATTTGTGAGTGCCTATTTGACGTGCAGGTGGGATGAATGCAACCTGGCCATTCAGACTGAAGTCACATGTCAAAAGATCAGATATTTATCGGTTTTAGGAGCACATATCCAAGTGGCCTGGGTCGCATTTGAAAAAAATCGGATCTCTGTGGTTCAGACTGTCATTAAAATATACAGATACAGATCGCATAGGGTGAAAAAATTGGATTTGGGTCACATCAGGCTGTAGTCTGAACATAGCCATATTAGCAATTTGGATTTTGAACATTTTGTAATGATTTTTACAAGAGATTGTTGTTTACATTTTCTATTTTCAAAGTGTAAACTTCGACTAAATTGTAAAATCTCAAAGTTTGAAGGTTTATAAATAATGCATTGGTTGGTTTCATTATAAGCTGATAATGTGATTGCTCTAATTACCTTTTTTTGCAAGGTGATGATTGGATTTGTATTAGTCTTATATATATTGCCCCAAATCTCAATCGAATATTAAGAACAAATCAGCATTATACTTGTTATCAGTTAAAGCTATATTTGATTGGAACATGTCTATATCGTATCTAGGGACACAGGTCATGTTTATGGAATTTAAAATCAAAATCCTACAAAGGATTCCCAGGGGTGTAGCACCAAATTTTGGGTCCTGGGTACAAATCATCTTGGTGGGCTCTCATTATATGTTATCTAATGAAAAATACATATTAAAGACTTTGTGCTGGGCAATTATCTAATAACTGTAGCCTAAATATAATAATGAAAGTGGTGACAATAGACTTGGACTTAGACAAACTTTATTGATCCACAAGCAAAATTACTTGGACACAGTAGCTCACAAATCACAATATATTTTAATAAAAAAAAAGTAAAAAAAATATTAATGGTAATAATAAATTCTAAATAAGTAGCAAAAAAAGATAGCAAGAAACTGGTGTCAAATAGGGCATAATTATATGACTGTATAATAAATGTAAATGAATGAAGAGAAACAACATACTACGATTCATTTATTTATTTGTATTTATTAATGTTGTTGATGTTTTATTAATGATCACAAGGTTACATTATGGATCTTAAATGCTTTCTAAAGTCAACATGCTCTGCTGTATTGTTGTAACACACAGTGAACTTTTCCTTTTTATATTCCATTAGCGTGAGCGTCGGCCTGTTTGAGAACACAGCGTCATTTCTCCTCCCATAGTTCAAACAAATAGACATTTAATTGACTTGCGCGGGCCTTAAGTGAATTAAAGCTATTGCAGCCAGTTAATAGGCCCATCATCATTCAGAGGAAGTATAAGTGGAGACTGCACTAAAGGCTACTCTGTTCTGTAATTAAAATCAAAATGGACTTTAAATGGCTAAACAGACAGAATGCGTCAGAATGGTCACTCTTTTTTCTATGTTTAAAGAAGTGTTATCTGAAAACAATCTCCACATTTGGATCCTTTATGTAGCGCGATGTTGCAGTTGGAAGATTTAATGAAACGACAATGGAAATGTTCTTGTGTGCAATGATGTTTTTAATTTGTTTGGCTTCATCTAATAATTTTAGTTGAATGAAAGCATTATCTGATCTGAGTCTATTAGAATAACATGATCAAGCTCATTTGTATAATGTGCGTATCAGTTTCACGATTAAGAGTGGACATAATGGGGATATTAGTTGTATTAGGGAAACTTTGCACTAGAAGCATATTTCCAGTGATAAATTTTGTGTAATTGTTTTTGTTTATGCAGCAGAAAAATAAATATTGAATCTCTATGCTGGTATTTTTTTATGCTATAAATGAATAAATAAGTACTTCCTGCCCTTATCTGAGAGTGTGACACCAGCACATTCAATACTAATACTAGTGAGCAGAGGTGGGACCAAGTCGTTGTCTCAAGTAAGTCTTAGTTCTTTGACCTCAAGTCCAAGTCAACTCCCAAGTTAAAGACAGGCAAGTCCAAGCTGAGTCTCGAGTCACTGGCCCATAAGTCCAAGTGAAGTCCAAGTCGTCTGCTTTGAGCCTCAAGTAATTTCAGGTCTTTAAACCAAAGTAAGATTTTTTTTTGCAGAATTTTAAGCTAAACTTTTAATTATTTATATAAATGTCTTGTCAAGATTTATTGTGAATCATTACAGTCAGAATAAACATAATTCAGATTTAAAAGTGCTTAATAACAGTTATTTTGTCATGAAAGATCATGTTCTCTGTAGTTCCCTCTGGTTTACTGTGTTGTACTGGATATTACTGTATTATACTATATATTACTGTAGTACATTTTAGGATATCTTATCAGTTACATCCAAAGTAACAAATAGAGAAGTGGGAGGGACATGTTCCAGTTTGCTCCTGTAAAATTCAGCACTGCATTTATCAACTGCAAAGAGAAAAGTATTTTCAAAAAACATACTGTATTTTTTTTTGTCACAAGTCACAGGCCTCAAGTCCGAATCAAATCCCAAGTAACTGATCTTCAAGTCAGAGTCGAGCCCCAAGTCTGAGTCCATTTTGGAAGAACAAAAATGTGGCTGTGTACTGTCTATTAGACTATCCCTCCAGACAACAGATTTAGTTAAAAAGTGAAGCTGGATCTTATATTTCTTTGTGCATAGCTTGTTACCACTTATAATTAGAGTAGATCAAACAGAGGCCAAAATTACAGAGGCTCAGCTTCACAAAGAGTCACGCCATTTGACTGTACTCCAAAGGGTTCAGACACAGATTCAGTTTGAATTTGGGCTCATTTTAGTCTTAGGAAAAATCATCTTTAAGCTTGAGTGGTTACACATTGGAATACTGCTGTGTACAGTTGTGATGATTATAGTGTATATGTGCCAAAGAAATAAAGTGGAGTATATGATGTTGATTGGATTGTATGATGAAAAAGCCGAGCATTTTTATTTGTATTTATTTATTCTTATTTTTTTAAAGATTTGTAATAGTATTGATGTTTGTTGTGGTTTACAGGGTATCCAACCTGCTGGTGGAGCATGCCAGTGTGGAGGGAGACTGCTCGAGCAGGACCCAGACTGTGGGGGACTGGCTGGACTCTATAAAGATGGGCCGCTACACAGAGCTCTTCGAGGAGGGAGGGTACTCTTCAATGGAGACTGTGGCCCAGATGACATCAGAGTAAGTCACTAAATATCACGGTAGTTTAGTTGGTTGAGCACCCACTAACCCAGAGATTTGTGGTTCAGTCCTTGTTCCACTGCATTTTGTTGGTTTTAGTATTGACATGATGTTATCATGGTTCAGGTTGAAAGACACTTTTATTTTGTGGTTGGGTTTCATATCCCTATTATAAATAATATTTTGAGGACCATTCAAAAGATATACCATATTTTCCAGACTATAAGTCGCTTTTTTTTTTTTTTTTCATGGTTTGGGTGGTCCTGTGACTTATACTCCGGTGCGTCTTATATGTTAAAATTTTCACACTGACAGCTGCGAGAGGGCGCTCTAGGCTTGTGTACTCCTGTACCACTGTCACTTCGCACTCTACTGTGCATGTCGGCTGCAGAAGAAAGAGAAAGAGCCTCTGTACTGTCTGGTATCGCACCATTACTTCTGTATCACTGACAATTAAAAATGTAAACAAATATAAAGACAACCGAAACCATCCTGTCAGGATTCAAAAAGGCCGGAATAATTCTAACTGGAAGTGATGCTGAGTCTGACGACAGCTAGTTATCTGAATAACTGTTCATATGTTATGGTAACAACCTGTTGTTCTCTGTTCTATTGTTATTATTATAACTTGCCTTTCAAGATGAAATGTCGGTTCCTGGTTTCTGATTGTATTAATTTCCCCCCAAAAGTGTGACTTATAGTTCGGTGTGACTTATATATGTGTTTTCTTCTTCATAACGCATTTTTTGGCTGGTGCAACTTGTACTCTGGAGCAACTTATAGTCTGAAAAATACGGTAATCATTTTGTTTTGAATTGTTAATTCCTATGACACCAGTCCTAATTTTTTATCATTCTGAAACACACAGCCTCCCAAGCCACTAAGTGGGTCCACAAAATGTACATTTATTAAGTAAAATCCAGAAAAAGAACATCTAACATTGAGCCCTCACAGTGCTCTACTTTTGAATTATTATTTTGCATTTAAAGCTGCAATCTGTAATTGGATTGCTGTATTCTCATTCTCTCACAAATGCCATCAACTAAAAAAAATCAAATAACCTTTTAGCTTTAAAATAGTCATTTGTGAAATATATTTTGACATTTACCTGGTTCATGCAAGGACTCATTTTTAGCAAATTATATCTCCACACAAAGCATTAAGCATTGGGCCCTCTCAACTCTGAAAACAGCTCTACTTGATTCCTTCTTTTACATTTGACTTTTAGCCTATGTAAACTCCATGACGACCTGTAACCATTCCTTTCTGTGTTCTTCAGGGATTTACGACGGGTTCGGAGTAAACCTCGCCGGACACCAGAAGAAAATCATCACTAGCATCCAAGAAATGAGAGTCCATATGAACAGTGCCAGCTCCACTGTCAAAATCTGCCCGTAATATTCTAATGTACAGACCCTCACTCACACCCGCATAGAATGGACCTACCACACACGGAATCTGCTGTTGGACCTAGAGCGGCTTAGCTAGCACTTTCTATGGACAAGGAAACCCAATGTTGTGGCTGTGATTGTGGAAGCCAGTTTTTGGTTGGTTCGTTGGTTGGTTGGTTGGCTGATCGATCTATGGAACTATGGAACTTTGAAGCACTTAAACCAAACAGAATGGTGCTACTGAAGGAAAACCGATGGTGGACAAAGTTGTGAAAACTCTGAAGACATTTTTATCATTCTTACTTCTGTATTTGTGTAATTTTCTGAGATCTTTGCATCTCTGCACTGATGAGATTCTATTCAAACCAAGTCGAAACACTGGATTTTGATAGTTCCGGCGCTGAATGGCTGGATCGCAGATATAGGAGGTCCACAAAGCAGGCTGAATGAACTGTGAAAGCCTGCCTCAGGTTGTCAAAACCTCCACATGGACATCTTTCTCAGGCAGGGTATACACGTCATTACAAAAAAACAGATATCGTTAGCATAATTTAGTTTTAAGGCTTGTTTTGACATGTTTTTTTAATATTTCCTCCAGCTCACTACTAGTATGTTCCAATGGTAAGGCTTAAAATATGATGCAATCAAGTGGAAAATGCAGTACACCTAGATCAGAGATATCTAATTTTGACAAATATCCAACAACTATTTGGGCCTGAAGCTGAAATAATTTTGACTGGCACATCCTTCAAAAACTGCGTTCACCAATTGGGAGCAAATTAGAAATAAACCTCAAATCTTATACTGGACTAGTACAGGACCAAAACCAGTCTACATTAGGACTATACTTAAATCAAACTAGAATAAAAAAAAAAAAGGTTCATTCACAAAAACAGACAAGTGTCATTTTAAAAACACTATATGTCACTGCAATCAAAATACTACCGTAAATTCTGGACTATAAGCCGCTACTTTTTTCTCATACTTTGAACCCTGCAGCTAATAAAACTATGTGTCGAATATATGGACGGATTCTTGTTTGGCACATTGTCCATTCATATATTTGGTCGCTGTCTGTGCTGTTAACACATGGATCTAGGGTTAACATGAAGTTGCTACACTAGCAAGTGATATTGTCAGCGCACTCAAATAGTTTATTGCCATGTGATGAAATAAGTTATGATATTAAATGAACATTAGTGAGGGGGATACGTCTTACCCGTATGCATAAATGACAAGAAGAAACGTCTCAAACTTCAGTAGCCGGACATCTACTCATACCTGATTGACAGAACTAGCCTAGCCGCAGAAAATCTGAAATCTGCTGAACTCCTACAAGACACTGACATGATACAGACATGACAGAGGCTCTTTCTGCGGGAGTCATGCGCAGTAGAGCACGGGGAGAGATGGGGGTGATGTGCCGAGGAAGATTCTAGTTTGATTGTGTTTTGGCCCAAACTTGAAAAAGTTCTTGAAGATGTCGACACCGGTGGCTTATATTCAGGTGCAGCCTATATATGTACAATTTTAAAATGTCGTTCAAATTTTGTTGAAGCGGCTCAATTCAGATGCGCTCAATAGTCATGTTTCTTGAGGATATCTGTAGAAGAAAACAAACAAAAATAATTCCTTGTGCGAAAAGAACAAAAATGTGGCTGTTCGCTGCAGGTGTTCCAATCAGTGGGAGCAGGTAGAGGGTGCCCTTGGAAAAAGGATCAAAACTAAAACACAACGGACTCCAGGCACTCCAAAGAAGTAGAAAAAGTAAAAAATCGCATGAGGAAAAATTTAGTTAAAAGGCCTTTATTTGTTAGTTTCAACCTTATCTGGTCTTCATCAGGGCTGCCCTGATGTTGGCCGTTGTGTTTTAAAAATAATACCTTTTTGACATTTTATTTTCCAAAACTGAGATCTGTTTTTGCAATTGAACTCTTTAATGTAAACACACAATAGGCAAATTGGGACCTAGCTAAGATTTGTAGAAAGATCCCAGGGCGTTTCTCATCCACAGTTGTCGCCTACTACTGCTGATTGGTTACTCTAGTGGCAAAGACGGATGGGCCAAATGCAGAGGGCCGATCGTGATTGAAAAATAAAAAAGTCCAATATGCTGTAATGAAAACATATTATATAGCAGTCACAAGTGAAAGACCACATTAGCGACATTGCATGGATCACTACAGAAACCAGTCTCATACGTTGGTTAATTGTCTTTTTTTCTTAATTTAAAATGTATCTGTTAAGGTTTGTTGGAGCTTTTCAAACCCAATTTATTTATTTTTCCAACAAACTTTGAAAAATGTTGAATTGAAACAGCAATATGGAATTATTTTTTTCAAAGCACGACTATCAAGCAGTAAAAGGCAAAAGAATTAACAAATACCAGCTTCCAAGAGTTGTAAAGTTGTCAATAGTTCCATACAGGCTGCGTACCGTTCTTTTCTCGAATGTATTGTGAAACATGTTACACAATGTCTACATGTACCCTCACTCGAATACTCAAATTCACGATCATATTAAAATGTTGTAATATCCGAATGAGTCACGAACCAACGCTGGTTCTCCAGACTGTGTAAACATCAGATGAACAGCGCGAGCTTTGAAACATCTTGAGGAATTCGTATGGATTTCAAACTTCCACACTATAAAAAGACCACACAAGCATCTATCACCCAACCAGAGCGTTCATTATCTTTCATTTTCGGCGAATGTCAGTTTTTTCGACGTTGGATAGTCCCAGTGGAAAACTCCAACTGTATATTTGCTCATAACAGATTTTTATCAATGCCGGCTCTATTCAGACGGATTCTAATGGACTCCGACGCAGCCTTCATTCATACGTGCACTAGCATTCTCATAGCCTTCACCAACTTCAGGTATTTCAAGGAATAAACCGACTTGGTCCAGCCCACCAACACCTTTGCCACAACCCAAGCAACCTCACTCTCTCTTCGAACTGCTGGAAAACATGGAGGCAATATCAACTTGATAATCATTTATTTATTTGTACTACTTTTGAAAATGGGTAATGTAAAGTGTTTGTGTTGAATCATACCAGTATTTCGGACTACTGAGCAGCTCGGCATATATGTCTTTTGTGTATATAGTGTAATATATATTTAAAGCAGGGAGCATTCGTTTATCATTTAGACAGTTTGCTTAGCCATCTCAGAGCTTAACACAATAGTGAATAATAATATACAAAATATGTGATGTATCTTGGAAATTTGTTTGTTTTTTTTCGGTGAAGGAATCCTATCGTTTGATCAGCAAGATGCCACATCCACACTTATTTCAATCTATTCAATCTATAGATTTATTATTTTTAGTTTTTATTTCTTCAAATTGGCCATATTCATGCAAAGCTGGAACAAAAAATGCACTATTACAAAAAAGTCCTCTCTATCTCGTGGCATTTAGACTAAAAGCAATACAACAATTTGGTCTCTTAGTAACTGACGTCAAATCAGTTGGACTAATTTTTTTTTGTTAAGTAACCTGTGTGGATGTTGCCAAATATAAGTTGAGTGCTTTTATGAACTTTGAATCATATGAAGCAAGGTATTCAATGATGTCAACAAACTAACCCTGCTTAACTTTTGTAACTTTGTGTATATTACCATGTTCACCACTTGCATCACATTGCAGGATATGACAGTACGTAGATACATATAAAATGAATTGCAGATGGCATTTATTACTTTTCCATATTATTCTCCTATACAGCCAGAAGTACTGAGATTGTACAGTTAGTTTTGTAAAGACGGGAGGGACAGATGGACGCTGACATGACTGTAAGAAAGCACGAATAGCACACTTAAGGAATGTAAGGTTAAATGGGGTTGGAGAGATGCGTTGCACTTTTAAAGACTCAGACTGTTATCTTCAAACATGAAATAAATAAATAAATGTGTACTTTCAATTACAAAATTCTCAAATTACAGATTCAAAAACTGTTGGTGAATTGATTACATTGGTTCTGTGTTTTTAAATGTGGCAACCTCAACTGGAGACAACCTGGAGACATACAATGATAATTCAATTTGAACAAACATAGACATATGAAATGCATGGGGAAAAAATAATACAATTTTAGAATATGGATTAAGCAAAGACATAAGAGAAAAAGGTGCACTGATAATCTGTGTTCCAAAATAAAACCAATAATAAGACATTGAAAAAACAAAAAAAAATTCTTCATTATTTGTCTCCAAAACCAATGAAAAAACAGATAACAATTAGGTTTTTCAGGTTTCGATTTTGTGTTTAAATGAGTAATGGAAAAAACAGATAATGGTCATTTCTGTGACTTAAACTGCGATGCCGGACTTTTGTGCTGCCTATGGACTGAACGAGGACTAAAACAGGTCTAAACCAAGTCTAAACCAGAACTGAACCAGGATTAAACCAGGCCTAATCCAAACTAAACCGGTCTCCATCCTGGTCTGGTCCTGGTCTCAGTTCTGGTCTTAGTCCTGGTCTTAGTCCTGGTCCGGTCCTGGACTCAGTCCCGGATTCAGTCCTGGCCCTGATCCCGGTCTCAGTCCTGATCACCCAACAGTCTACGCGGGCGCACCTACGCATCTCAACACTCAGTCCTGGTTCAGTCCTGGTTTAGACCTGGTTCAGTCCATATGTGGCGCAAAAGTCCAGCATCGCATTTTAAGTCACGGAAACGGGAAACGTCCGTTCATATTCATTAAACACAAAATCAAAAATTTAAAAAAGCTAATCGTTATCACTTTTTTTCATTTTGGTTTTGAAGGCAAATAATGAAGAAAATAGTTGTTTTTTCATTTTCTCATTTTTGGTTTTATTTAGAAAAACTAACGATACACGGATTACTGCTCCACCTGCATGTCCTTAGAGTAAAATATTTGCAAATACTGCACCCGAATTACCAAAAATATTAACCATTTGAGCTTCTACTTATAATTGTTTTGTATAGATTTGTGTGGGAATCAGATTAATTGGCTTTTTAAGAATATCATTGTATGTGTACAGGACCTCAATGAACTGTATGCCTGAATGAAGTTGTTTTATTCTACACTTCTACGCAACACTGGAAGATTAAAGGGTCTGTACGTGATTTTGAACTAAGAGTGAAGAACGTGTTTGAGAGTGAACCTATAGCCTTGCCCACTTAGTCCTTCCTTCCTCTCTGATGTTGATCCTTTGCAGAGAAACAGCTGTCAAAATCAGATAGTTGTTTCTAATTTATTCACTGTAATCTATTGTTAACAAATAGCTGATTTTACAGTATATGAAAAGTCAGGTACAGACGCTTTAATGTTCTTAATGAATTTTGGTTATGGGATTACCAAACCATATTGAGGATTAAAGGGCAAATGCATCGGTAGGGCACCTGGTACGAGAGCGTGGAAAGTTGAATGGCTTTTACTGAGCGCTTTTATGTGCTCACTATTGTAATCTAGAATATCACTGATGTTCGATGAAGTTTACAATCTTTTGAAACCTTTCCCAGATTTTGTGATCTTGGCGTTCTTTATTGACCGACTTCATCTTGTAACCCGGGGCCTGTACGGTTAACGACAAGTACACCCTTAAAGTGCCTCTTATGAGCACCGCGATTTCCTCCCCTGCCAAAATTCGAAATCCCAAATGTGCCCCAATCTTTCTATACTTTGCCTACAATATCTTGAGGCTATAATAAGAATGTCAGACAATGTTGGAACTAGTTTAATTTGCACTTTACAAGGAATAAGTTGCCCTTTTATTTGACAAAATATGTCTGAAGGCTGTGTTCTTTCTATGAATTGTTTAATATGTAATTATTTGTGGTCTGTAATAATCCACATTTCAACAGCTAAGCACAACTATTGAAAACATAGCGTGTATCATTCTTTCAAAGCAAATGAAGCACCATTTTCACTAGCACAAATACATGATTTCTGAAGGTGAGCACAGGGTTTCAGTAATAGAATTCTGATCATGAAAAGATAAGATAGTACAGTTTTTGGTCAAAGTTATCTCATCCTTTCAAGTATTGTAGTGTAACGACTGAAGCAACAGAGAGCACAAGAAACCAGCAAAGACTTGTAGTGTACTCTGCGTTATGTCTCCTGATCACCACTACGCTAACACTGAAGTTCCATCAACCTTGCTGTAAAGTTTTTAATGGTAATATTTAGGGATGCACCGATACTGATGCTGGTATCAAATATCGGCAATCGCGAATCCATTATTTCCAATATTTGCTGGATCAGGTATCAGCTCCATGATATCATTTTGTCTGAAATCCTGGTTGGGCCTTCAATTGGATGTAATCTATTATTTACTAATTAATGCAGGCTCAGGAAGTTTCAGAATGTTTGAATTTGAATCTATACAAATGTGTTTAATTGTTACTTTGCAGGATAAATGAAAGGGGAAATGACTTTTTCAATCCCTACACTAGTATTGTTAAATATAATAACACTTAAAGCCAAAGTACCAATTGAAAAAGATGGATCAGTTCATCCCTAGTGATTTTCTAATCTAGACTAATCTATTAAATTCTTATTATGAAAAAATAAGTTTGTTTTAACATAAAAGTTTGCATTTAATTCAATATTTCATTTATTGCCAAAAATATTAATTTGCAGGTTTGACAGGACTCCAGTAATTGTATAAAGCAATATTTCTGAGCATAAAACATGTTGGGTACATCAAACAAACAAAAAAATTTGCTGACAAAAATAAATTTCAGATGTTTTATATAACTGTCTTATAATATTTCAATACAAGAAATGCACCATGGTCACACATTTTCAACAATTTATGAAAAAAAGATTACCTGATAATTTACATCTTCCAAATACGTGCAGCTTCCGTTCATACAATTTCAGTGTAAAGTTCTATTCAACATTGTAGGCTTCTCCCCGTTCAAAGACATTCTATGGGTTGATCACACCTAACGTTTGAAGATAAACTGTTTTGTGATTTCATCGAAAGCACAGTGGAAATACATAACTATTGATGTGCTATTGGTTTGTCTTTGAGACTGTCATGTATTATGTTTGTGTTGATGTTTTTGTAGCGTGTTAATCAAAATTTATATTTTTGTAATAAAATATGTAAAATTAATTAGTTTGGGGTGATTATTCACTTGGTTGTTGAAGATGGTGCTATGAATGCAACTGAAATAAGCTTCCCCTATGTCTCTTAAATTGCTGTGTTTCATATTATGCGAAACTTTTTCACAATATTGTAATGATAATATATGTGATGATATACTTGAGCAGTCCATCATTATCCATGAAGCTCTTTCCTGTTCCATATCCGTTGCTCTTCTGATCATTTCTCACACCAACTAAGGCATTGGCATATTTTCAAGACACACATTAAGTCAAATTAGAGGAAACGCCAAGGTTAAGGTGTCCAGAATAGCTAAAGAAGTCTAAATAATGCACAATAAAAGTTCATTAACAGTATAAACAAAACTGGACTAGGTAGTGTTTTCCATTAGAGTATAAACTGCAAAGTGTGATTAGTTATTGGCTTTTCCATCTCTTTGAAGTAATAGTCTTTGGTTTATAGGTGTAACTTGACAGCTTGGACCTGGACTTCTGTAGCCGCCTTTAACACAATAGCCAATAAGAGCATATACTTTAGGGGTCAGATAATTTTCACTGCCATGGCCAAAATAGCAAACATTAAATAATTAATAGTGATGGTAATAGGCTCTATTAGTAGTTACAATAGAATGTGATTAGTTATTGATTGTTCCCTTCTACGGTAATTACTCTAATGTAGGGGTCTCCAACCTTTTTTCTCTAGTGAGCTACCATTACGAAACAAAAACACCAAAGAGCTACCAATTTCAGCGGTCGCAAAGAAACAGAGTAAAATAAGAGCCACGGCAAGCCTTAGATGGGGAACTGTTAGATACTTATAAAACATAAACCATTATCCATTTATTGGTGCACAAAGTTAGGCATCAAAATGATATATTTACAATTAATTCATTAGTAATAAATCTAATTTAACTTATTATCCACAATACATAGAATTCAGAAATCCCTTGGCGAGCTACTTGGAAGGGGGTGAAGAGCTACTGGTAGCTCCCAAGGTACAAGTTGGAGACCCCTGCTCTAATGTTTATAGTTTCCAGGTTTACTTGACCTGGGAGATGGAAGATAAATTCAGAAGTCATACAAAATGATACTGACAACCATGAGTTTTTAAAAAGGAAGTTTACTGCTAATAATAATTTCAACATTGTCATCATTGAAATATTTAGGGCATGGTCAGGAGGTTAAAAAGCAGAACAACAAGATAAAGGTAAAAATGGTATGGCATGCTTTTATTTGTACAGGGACAGTGCACAGCAACACATAAACCAGGACAAAAGTCATGAGAAAGACGCTGGAACCAGGTTATAGCAAGAAAGCTAGTTTATGTCTGTAGTCTCCAAGCAGGTCGGTAGGAAAACTAGAAATTCAAATTACATGTATATATCTAGACTTAGAAAAACTTCATTGATCCACAAGGGAAATTATTCAGACACAGTAGCTCACACATCACAATATATTATATTAATGAAGAAAACAAATATAAATAGTAATAGCCATCCATCCATAATAAAACATTCTAAATAACTAGCAAAAATAGTAAGAGACTGGTGTCAAATAAGGCATAATTATATAAATGTATATGTACAAGTAAAAATAAAATATATAGTAATACAAATATAGATACATTGACAACAAGGAATATGGTCAAAGGCAGCTCTAGGGAAAAAATGTCAACAGTCAAGTAATTCTAACCTTGGAAATGCATCTTCACCTAACTGTAAACTACACTCAATCACAATGCCCATGTTTCTGTTTAGTTCATGTTGGTTACTATGTCAGAGGAGACAACAGCTTACAGTACAGGAGCATTCATTTCTGTGTTGTGCTGATAACAAGATGTGAGTCCTCTGAAAAGCCTGCTGTTACAGAAGCTGATGATGCAAGCCCTGGCAATGATTGGTCTGTCAGCCGCACTGAAATCAGCTGCTGATGTCAGCGGTCTGTGCTATTGTGTGATCTCTGTTCTTCACTAGCGACGAAAATGTGTAAGATAGGCCAACCGGGACAGGCGATAATTAAATCTGACTGTTAATTTACTGGCATGTATTGCTGTTCCTTGATGCTATTGTTAACTGTCTCTTGAAGACAATAGACCCGTTCCTCTCATTGTAACTGACTTCATCTTTATTGGTGTATTTAAGTGTTGGATTCATTTCAAAAAGGATGGAACAGCAGTATATTTTTCTTTCCTTTTGGTCATTTTGTTTCTTCAAATAATCCACCTGGCTGGCTTGCCAACATTCCTTATTCATAATATCTAGTGTGCAATTTTATAATCTTTACAATGTCAAAATGCATAGACCTAATCCATCGGGACACCTGATGGTCAAAATTCATTAGAATAGCTAAATGTTTAGTAATAATCATCTTTACACTTATGATACTTGCAGTGGTGTACACTCTCCTGGCTTGCTCACCAACTTTTGACTCCAGCAATTTAAGTCTATGATTTTCTATCTAGACATAAGAGAAAACTCTGCACTTTCACCAGCTCTGTGTATAGATGCAAATTACCATGCAGTCTTTGAAGTCCCAATGCAGCATTAACATTTGCTATAGGTAACAGAAGTTCATAAAAGTTCTTCTATGTGCTAGCAAAAAACTTGACAGGTTTCTAAGTATTTTTTTTCCCCCCTTTCTTGTCCAGTTAACAGTTTTAAAATAAGCCAAATTAGCATCTTAGAAATATATATCTGTTATAATGTACAATTTTGTTATAAGTGTAATAGTATTTAATTACAATCTGGCACAAAAAGCCTGTCTTAGCAATTAAATTAGAGTACATGAGGAAGTGTGTAGTATAAGAGTTAATGTTAATGCTAATGATACACTAATATGCAAGATCTTTTAACCAAACTTGCTTCATGTTTCTTTGTCTAACCCTAACCCTACAAAAATCTATTGTAAATGCCAGTTGAGCTACATTCTTTACATATTTTTTACTCCAGTATTGCTAAAACCACTTTGTGCTTGATACCATTTTGTCATTTTTAACCCTTTGGCATAGCTTACCATGCCAATAATGCTAAATTACAACTTTAAGATAACCTTGATTCTGTGGGAAGGTGAACCTCTTCAAGGCATTTCCACTTTATTTATATGTAAATATCATAACCAAATGGCTGTATTTGATTGTTACGTTGAATCAAGTCGTGCAGATCTCCGGGGGAATCCTCTGCCAGAATAGCTCAAGGTGGTTATTGGAGACATATTCCAGTGCATGAAGGTGAAATTAGCCATCACACCATCATCGGGGTTATTACCAAAAGCCTTGTATCAGCGACTCAGAAAGGGAGAGAAAGAGGGGCTGCAGGCAGTGTGGAAGTGAGTGAGTGGGATGGGTTGGAATTCCCACCGGTGCTGACTGGAAGGGTTCTGAGTGGAGGTTTTTGCTCAGGGCTGAGTTGACTTCCATCACATTGTTCCTGTTGTGTTCTTGTGGATCGTGTTGCGCAGGTTTTCTTATTAATAATGATACATAAAAACTCACAAGAAATACAGGGATAAAAATGGAATTTGTTTTACTTTTGACTTAGAAACTTTATTGTAATTCAGATACACAGGTGTACACAGAACGAAATTTTGTTGCAGTTGTGCTCCACACTGAATAAAAATCAGCAGCATAATTTTATATAAAGTCTGAGTACAAATTCTGATAAAAGTGCCAATAATAATATTTGTATCACCTAAGATAAGAAAAATAGCAAAAGACGTACAGGATGAACAACATTTGTTTGTAATTAAAAATCAAATGTTAATATTGGTGTGTAAAAATATCAAAATATCAATATATCGTATTGTTTAATGTGATGATACAGTATCGATATCATGGGCTGCTGTATCGATATATCGCCAAGAATATTTTTTTGGTATATTTGACTTAATGCTTTTGTTACAATGCTACAGTTTTGCTCCTTGTTCAGGGAAAGAAAACTCATTTATGCAACACATTTGATATATTCACTGTTTTGATGACTAAAATGTATGTGTTTTATATTAACTTTGCACAAGAAGTGATTTAACAGACTTTAAGACTTTTAGGGTCACAGCCATAATTTAGCCATAATCTTTAATTGAACCGTATCGAATCAATTTGAAATATATCGTATCAAATCGAAAGCTGTATCGAGATATGTATCATATTGTGGCCTGTGTATCGAGGTATGTATCGTATTGGCAACTTCTTAATGATATCCAGCCCTAAAGGTAAACAACAGAGGTAATTATTATGCCATTGCTGTTAATACAGTTTTGCACTTGTACAGAGTGTTGCACTATGGTCACTGACAGGTTGGCCCACCAGTTGAAGGGTCACAGGTTAAATGCATTAAACATATTTTTAGTCTACAAAGTTTAAAACGCAATATAAAATTTAACAATGAAATTTTGTACAAACTAAATGACATTAATAGTCAAATAGCCAACAGAATATTGCTAACCAGACTGTTGAGCCTAATTAAATGGCCCTTCACTTGAAAAATGAAACTGGGTTTATTAATAGCCTACATACTTTTTTAATAATGCATGTTTAGTGAACATTTTACATTTTAAGTAGAAAGAAAATATATTTTACACACTATAATTAGATGATAAATGATAACATAAAACTTTAATTTATCATCTTCTCTTGCCTGACCAGCCAGTCCCTTCTACATTCTAGTGAAGTGTCTGGAATCGGACGATAGTGTATGAAAAGTCTTGTCCAAAGTCTTGTCCAAAGTTGAGACTACCCAACCGTCGGCATTAAATTGTAACATGTGTCTCTTAAATGTGGAAAACATTCTCATATCATTCAGAACAAAATATATAATGCATTTCTCTGATTGGTAAATATGCCTGACAATCACAACCTCTGAAATCAGGGAGACAGGATATGGCTCCAGGTCTACTTGTTAAGATAAAGTTTTGTCAAAGCGTGTGGATGTGGCTGGCCAGGTAACGACAACACTTTAATTTCATTTGCGTTTTCATAATCAGAATAAGACAGTCGGCAGGACATAAAAACTAGAAATGGATTAAGGCTGTGATAGAAATGGATTAATCCACCTGGCTGGCTTGCCTACATTTCTTACCCAAAATATTTAGTGCCAATTTTACAATATTTACAATGTCAAAATGCAGAGAATTAATCAATAGGGACAGCTGATGGTCAAAATTGATTAGAAAGAAGCTAAACGTTTGGTAATAATAAACTTTACACTTATGATACTTGCACTGGCGTACGCTCTCCTGGCTTGCTCACCAATTTTTAACTCCAGTGATTTAAGCCTATGATTTTCTATCTAGCCCTGCACTTTCGCCAGCTCTGTGTATAGATACAAATTACAATGCAACAATGCAATGCAACAAAGTCCAAATGCAACATTAACATTTGCTATAGGTTGCTGAAGTTCATAAAAGTTCTTCCATGTGCTAGCAAAAACTTGACAGGTTTGAAAGTTGTTGTTTTTTGCCTTCTTCTTGTCCAGTTAACAGTATTAAAATAAGCCCAATTAGCATCTTGGAAATATATCTGTTAGAATGTACAATTTTGTTATAAGTATAGTTGTCCCTTGCTATAGTGGTTCACTTTTCGCGGTCTTGTTGTTTTGCGGATTTTTTTTAAGTGCAATTCTGCATGCCTTTTTTTTTTTTTTTTACAGTGTATAAACGCACATTGTGTTCCTCCCCCTGCACCTTGACTGGATAAGAGACTGTAGACCACTGTCAATCAGTCTCCTCCATGCCGTGTCTCCTGTACAGTACACATGCGTTTAGCTACCAAATTTAAATAAATGTTCCATTCTGAAGTGTTGTATGTTTGCAAGTTTTCTCCCTGACAAAACTCACAATGTCGACGAAACGTCTGCACCTACAAAGGCTCCCGCGGTCGCACCTAAAAGGCAGAAGAAGATGCAAACCATTGCACAAAAAGTTGGACTTCTGGACATGCTGAAGAAAGGTAGAAGTTATGCAACTGTGGCAGAGCCTTGCACCGGGTCGGGTACCCGCAAATAGTTGCTGAAACTGGTAGGTTTTAATGTTTTGGAATTTTGTGGGCGGGATTACACATGGTGGGTCAGGACTAAACCAGGACTAAACCAGGACTAATCTTGAACTTAAGAGAGAGAACACCGAAGCAGGGTGTCCGCAAAGCGTGATCGGGCGACGGCAGCATTTACCTCTGTGAGGTGCGGCGCTGAGCCGGTACTTTCTCCTGCGGTCACCTCCGAGTTTGTTCCGACAGTGAGTCCTGTTTCAGTTCTGATTTAGTCCTAGTTCAGTCCTTGTTTAGTCTTCCTGTTTCAGTCCTGGAATCAGTCCTAGGTTAGTCCTGGGTTAGTTCTAGTTTAGTCTTGGTTCAGTCCGTGGCTTGGCAGTGCAAAAGTTTGATATAATCTCAGGTTAACGGGCGGGTGTGGCGTTGTACTGTGCGGGTGCGGGTCTTGACCTGTGCAGGACTCTGCGCTGTAGTTCTCCATTACAGAATAAATGAATCTTCAGTTCGTTACATAAAGGAGGAAAATAACAAAAGGACGACAGCAGCAATAAGTTTTAAGAAGGATACAAAAAGGGTTGCACCTGTTCTGTCTGAGAAATATGTATAGTGTGTGGTGAGGGCTTTTTCAGCCTTAAAACAGATGTAATAATTGTAAAACATAAAGTTGACTACATTGCGGATTTCACCTATCACGGGTTATTTTTAGAAAATAACCCCCTCGATAAACAAGGGACCACTGTATAACAATATTTAATTAAAATATAACACAAAAAAGATCTACTTGTCATTGTAAAGTTTTGTCAAAGCTTGTGGATCTGGCTGGCCAGGTAACAACAACACTATAATTTCATTTGAATGTTCATAATCTGAGTAAAACCGTTGACAGGACATAAAAACTAGAAATGGACTAAGGCTGCAATAGAAATGGACTAAGGCTGCAATAACTCAAAATTGTGTACCTGCTGGGTGACATATTGATATTTTGTGACACTATCGAATTTCCGGATTTGGTTTTCTGTCTAGCTCTCTGCATTTAACTGTCTGGTCCTTCATAAGTGCATCCCCGTGTCAGTCTAAGTCAAATGTCCCAAGGCACGATAAACTAATTTTCTCCTGAAAGGTGTCAGTGGTCCCTGTGTCCCGAGGGTCATTTGAAAATCACTGCAGAGATGGCTTCTTAATCATTACCAATGACCTTCACTGAAACCTTAGCTGTCAGTGCTGGTGACTGCGCCCATACATCTCTGAAGGCATATTTGTGCATGAAAATATAGGTGAACATCATCGCGCACACATATGGACTAGCTGCTGTACAGTTTTTCATAAGTTGTTAGCTTTTTTGTGGAGTTTGGTCTTCATTTTTAATCAGTTAAGTTATTATAGTTTTAATATTTGCTTTATACGGGTACATTAGTAGTGGGATACAGACTCTTGTGGTGTTAATTTTCTTTTTTTTTTAATTTCCTTGTCTTACAAATGTCCATGAAATTAGCTGATTGCAATTGCTGAGGTTTCTTTCATTTGCCAAGAAAATATGAAAAGAACCAAGCAAGAGATTATATAGTGCAATCATTACCAACATATTCATATGAATGTTCGTTTTAACCCACCTCAGTTAGGATAAAGTAAGCAACAAAAATAGAAATGAATTAAACATACTTGAATTAAATCTGCCACAATTTACAATCCTGGGGAAAAAAAGACCTAAAAACTCTATTAAAAAAAGAGCACCTAGCAGCCTAAAGATCCTAATATTACTGATATTTAAAAATACATTAAAAAAGGGAAAACATCTATATTACATACATAGCATCAGGTACAATAAGAATATCACCAATTAACTGCTTCCTTACAGCACTTAAAGGTTGTATAGAGGATTTTTTTTTAAGGGAAGAGAAATACAGCGACAGTACTTTTTCAAATGTTGTGCATGCGTGACACCACTTTCCTCCTCCACAGCTCCACAAGTAGAAACACCTCCTCCCGCCATCTTACTCCAGAAATCATGTTTGTTTACAGCCGGTGCATGTTCAGAATTACTGCTGAAGTGACCTGGCTAGAAGTAATTTAGCGACCAACATGTCAGTTTTTAGACCCCTTCGTCTGCATCAGTCGCGCAATCGCTGGAAGGAATATTTAAGAATCACCTCAGTTTGGCTTCACTCCTTTTCCCCTTTTCTTCTTTCAGCGATCTCAAAAACGGACTTTCATTTGCGGCGAACAGGTCCTGGATTCTCGTCCGCTGTCACAACAAACTTTGTGCAAACTGTGAGTAACCTACAGTTTGAAAAAGCCTCTAAGAACCGCTGCATAAACCACGTAATCCCCGCACGCCGGCGAGTCAATTACACTAGAACTGTAGGGAGTTTGATTGACAACCTAACAGCCAATAGATAATGAGGTAGTCTCATTATCTACTGGCTGATGTTTATCTGGCCTCACTATGTCCACAGTTGATAGATTTTTTTGGTCATCATAATTACAAGGCTGCTGTGTTTTTGTAACGATATTTTAAACTTTCACTGACAATTTGAAACTAAAAAATAAAAATCCTCCATACAGCCTTTAAGCATTGCAAATGTCCATGTATTTGTGTATAAATTGCATCACCAAATTCCAAATCATAAAAGACAGATGTTATTTTCTATATATACAATTAAACTTGCTTCATTCCCGTGTAGTCTGTAGTCTCCACCCCTGTGTGCAGAGGTAGCTATTAAAAGCGCACTTCACTCGCTCCTGGTGAGACAGTGACAGTTACAAGGTAATTACAGTTTTCATGGGGGTCACCCTCACCTCCCACTTGATTGTTTTGTTCTAATTTGTTATCCTCCTTTGAGATACCATAGCAACACGGATTACTTTATTTATTTATTTTTACCCTTTATTCTTTAAACACTTTGAAAACAATATGTGTGTTACTCATTTTGCCATAAAAAAGGTTCTATATTACATAAAATTGACTCTTGAGAGCTTTAAGTCATGTTAGGGCAGGGGTCTCCAAACTGTAGCTCAGGACCTACCAGTAGCTCTCCACTCCCTTCTAAGTAGCTCGCCAAGGGATTTCTGAATCATATATATTGCGCTAAATAGCTCAAATATGATTGATTAAATGTCTATTGTCTATGTAAATGTATAATTTTGATGCCTAATTTTGTGCATTGACAACTGGATAATGAGTTATGTTTTATAGACATCTAACTGTACCTCATCTTCGTCTTACCATGGCTCTTACATTTACAAAATTTCTGGCGACTGCTAAAATTTGTATCTCTCTGGCAGTTTCATTTAACAAAAAGTAGCTCATAGGAGGAAAAAGGTTGGAGACCCCTATGTTAGGGGTCTGTCAAAAACATACCTGGAGTTGTGTTTTCCTTCATTCACACTGTCTGCAAACATCTCCAAAGCTCAGAATACTCTATTCCACTTTGTGATGTCATGTAGTGGTAGTTTCCAAGTTAACAGCTACCTTTAACTTTTATTCAGTAGAAATAAGCAATTCCAGGGTTGAAATCATCCAAATTATTCTAGTGAAAGTGTAAGGAGTTTAAAAACACAGCGGAGCACTTCCTGTATTACGACATGACATCACAAGGTGGAACAGAGTGTTTTCATTTGAGAGAAGAACTGAGCAGGATATAATATGCAGGATTTGTGTGTTAAACATGAATGAAACAAAACAAAACTTCGGGTATGTTTTTGATGAGAAAACATTATAACATAGATCAGAAAATATCGTCGTATGGACACTTTAAATTGTGTATTTCACTGGGTGCGCTGTATTCTTCTAGACACGTTTGTTAGATAACCCAGTGGAATTAATATGGGAAGTGCATAATGTGCTCAGTGTACCATGTAATCATTTGGATGAGAAAATGAATTGATGCTTGTGACTGTCTGCTATTTGCCAGTATTTAACAACATTTCATGATGACTAATTTAACAGAAGCGTTTTAGAAAATTGGCTAACAAATAAAGACACATCACTGCACACATACACATTGTGCACGCACGTATATTAAAGTACTTCAGTGATATACCACTCCTGTCTTGTCTATTGCAGGGTTTCAGATAACACAGTGACATTCAAGGCAAAGAACTATTCACCTCTAACAACTGTACATTTTACTCAGTTACATTTACTTGAGTGACTTTTTTTTTATTATTTTACTTTTCAATTTACTTTTCTAGCAGCATACTTTTACTCCTACTTGAGTCATATTTTTATTGAACTAACAGTACTCTTACCTGAATAAAAGTTTTGGTTTCTCTTCCCATTGTGAGTATGTCTACAAGTGACAAAAGCTTTATATTGACAGTATTAAATGATTTGAATATTGGTGTTTCTTGCTTGGCTCCTTCAGATATAATATCTTTTTTTTTTTTTCTCTCTCATTTTTGAGTCTGTTCTTTGAAAATACAACAACAATAACAACAATCTTTATTTATGGAGTGCTTTTCATACACAAATGCAACACAAATACCAGATTTTATGCGTTATTTGATGTTTGTTCTTCAAATTACATTAACTTTTTGTTAATTTTTAAAACACGTTAAGTCCAAACAGTTACTCATTATGTTACTTATTTCTTTTACTCTTACTTAAGTAATTTCTTGGATCACTCCTTTGTACTTCTACTTGAGTAATATTTTGAAGTAATGTTACTCTTACTTCAGTACAGTTTTTGGCTGCTACCTACCTCTGACAATTAAGGTGCTGATTTTGTGGTGTTAGTAGGGACTGGAACAATAATTGAAATACCATATCACAATATCATTGTATCGTCAAAAGTCTCACAATAATATCGTGGGCTGTCACAATATATCGAATTACTAGTTTCTTTGCTTAAATGCCTGGTTTTATAGAAGCAACGGCTTATGAACATAAAGAACTACATATCCCATGATTCATTTCAGTGCAAACGACATGAAGAAATATGTTTTTTACTTGAATTCTTGGGATTAAAACTGAAATAATTCACACTAAACTCTTGTCAAGGTATTTTAAAAGCAAAAAAGTTTCCCATCTACAAGTATATTAGCCTCTCTAAAATATCGCAATAAATATTGTACCATGAGATGCATATCGTGATAATATTGTAGGAAGAGATGTGTATGGTGTTACGTCCCTAGGTGTTAGTGTTTCCACTGTGTTTTTAAACTCCATACACCTTCACTAGAATCAATTTGGTAATTTTAGCCTTCGAACTGTCAACATTTACTAAACAAAACTAAAAAGGCAACATTTGAAAACTACCACTCATGACATCACAAGGTGGAACAGAGCATTTTGAGCTTTGGGAGAAATGTAGACAGCCTAATATACTAATATACAAACATATCTTAAAGCTCACAAGAGTCAAGTTTGCATAATATGCAACCTTTAAAATAGATATTTCCCAACACTTACACCAAGTTTCTAGCAGCCTCTACGTGTCCAATTGTACATTCAAATCCATTCGACATGCAGATGTGGACTCAAGGTGCATTGGGACAGATAAGTAGCAGCCTCCCTTTAACCTCTAATAAAACCATAACTGGAGGCCCGACCTGGACCACATAAGCTGCTGGTAAATAGTCTTATCCATTCTGGCGTGATCCAGGAGGTCTTCTTTGAGAGGTGCTTGGAAAAAAGACATATTGGACTATAGGGCCGTGCCGTCTGGAGTGTCATTATATATTGTGGGTTTTGGGCATTCTATCTGTCCCCCTCCAACAAAGAGAGGAGCCGGGGGGTGGGGGTGTCACCGGCCAGATGTTGTTCCAAGGTCCTTTATTCCATGCGCTCAATCATACGAACTGGAATGTCTCTAATGTGAAATCCCATAGGAGCAGTGGCATGTATGTGCGCATGGACGGGTTTTTAGCACACTGCAGGGACTAAAATGGGGACCTGTCTCCTTTTTAGGGACAAAAATTACCTGAAGGAAATTATTATTAAAACAGCAGCATGATTTAAGGTTCAGATATGGGTACATTTTATGTTTAGGGTCTAAATTAAGTTTAGGCAAGTAGTGACTGGTTAAAGTGCATATGACAGGTTAGACAACAAGTATGTTTACTAAAACATTGCTTTTTTTTCCCCCCCCCCCTCTTTTATTAAGTTTATGATTTTGCTTCCTGGTTGGACATGGGCAGTAGATGTGACACATGTATAGGTAATTCCAAAACTGTTACCTTGCAAATATAATGTTTACAAAGGCCAAAAAAATTTAGCAATAGATGACTACACTAGTAAAAAGTACTTAAAGGGACAGTCCAACATTTTGGACATAGGACCTCATTTCCTAGTTACCCAGAGTGTTGGAGACGTGTAGAGACACTTTTTTAAATATTACATCCAGTCCCCTTATATTTGCATTGGTCGCTGGGGCTAGGCTAGTGCATGTCAATGGCCATAGTTAGCCTGCCACTAAAAACTTACCTACTCCACAAAGCAGCCGAAGCAAATCCATTATTACACCAGACTATCAATGTGAATGTCTAAACCAACCTTGCATTTGGAAGATTTTTGTCTGAGCAGCAGCAGCGAGTTGTTCTTCCTGATAAAAAGCTTGGCAGCGGTGGACTGATATATGAGAAAATAGTCCCTTAACATGCGACGATTCATGCAATGCGAGATTAGTTTTATTTCAAACATTATTCTATCAACACAGACATTTACATCGACTTTAAACTGAAAATGGTTACTTGCACATAAGTTGTTGTTTGAATGGAATTTTCATTGTTGATATTATCAACACTATTAGGGTTGGATGAAAAGGATTATTCAGATATAAGGCCACAAGGTAAAATTAAAGAAAGTATTATTAAATGTTGAAAATGCTCTGTTGTCTATTACACGTTCTATTGTTTAAATAAAGCCTTATATCAGTATTGAGGATCCAGGCCATTCCTTAGTATTGAAATCAAGTTTATGTTTTTCTTTCTTCTCAACTTTTTTCAACAAACGTCACTTGGCTGATGTAAAATAGTATAGTTCGGCAGGAACTATCCCAACCAAACCAAGTAATAATTAGAAAACACAAACAGTTGTCATATGCATTTTAAAGGTACATTGTGTAACTTTCCGTTAACTGCTTTTCTCCATGGAGATGTTATTGCTTTATCAGAAATGTCATCATGGAGACCAAACCAGACCAAGGTACAGGTCAGATCTCTAGAGAGGCAACCCCGCTCACAGTCAGAATGCCTGTTTTTGAGCAATAAATCCTCCTGTAATTGAATAAATGTTTGGCAGAGCTGTTCAATGTCATACTGTGAAACATCCCAGGCAGAGCAATGACATCTCCATAAAGCAGCACGCGAAGGACAACCAACCAAAAAGTTAGTCTCCAAGTCTCCAAGAAATGAATGGAAGTCAATATAATGTCCCCAAGAAGCATGTAAACCCAAAATATGTATGTGCGTGTGTGTGCGCGTGAGTGTGTGTGTGTATGTGTGTGTGTTTGCGCATGAATTGGTGTCCAAGGTCGGTCAAGGTGAGAGGAGCAGTTAACCCTAGACACAATAGAATAATAGTGGATATTAATGGGAACTATATGGGCCCTTGTGCACATTGCAGACTCCAGCCACCATTCCTCAAGTATAATGAGTTATGTCAGGCGGCGGAGGCTGGGATGGCTGCAAACGGTACACTTGGTTCGCTTTCTTATTTCAAAGCAATGCCTTAAAATGTCATCCCACGCAATGTCTATTTCGGTGTTCATTTTGATAACATGTTTTTATGTAGTTCTGGTGTGTTTTTAGCTCTAGGCTCAGATTTGGTCAAATACATTACACTGAAAAACATAAGCAGTATATTAGGAGACAATAGGCTCTATTCACGGTACATCACAAACGCCGACCAACTGTGATAAAACTCACTGAAGTAAGGCCTCATGCACACTAGTACGTATTCAAGTTGTTTTTGTTGCAGATGCAGTGTTTGTTCACACTAATCTGATGGAAAACAGCTCCAGAGACAGAACGATCTGGTGCCGCCAGCTCCCACGAATTCATCTGAGTACGGATCTGATCCTGCACTGTGTGGACGCCTGAAAACTTTGACACACTGACCTAGGAGCTCTAGTTGCCGTCCTTATTAGACCACATCACTGTGACTTGTGCCTTGCTGATTCGCTGGGTTCATGACATTGATCATGTGACGCTATTGCGGAAAACAGTTTAAACAAACCTTAGACAAACAGGAAACAGCGTAGCTAGGACTACTTACTACTTTCATGCTTGCAGCAGCCAATTTCAAGCTGAGGAAGATGGCAACTTCAGACATGGTGCTCCACTTTCTTGTTTTTACCGCCCACGTGACACCGTGATGACATGACGCCAGCCTAGTCATGCGACTAGCATTTCAGGCAGTTTTGAGTTAGTGTGTGGATAGGGAACGGACACAGAAACGACATGTCTGGACGCAATTCGTTTCCGATATGCTGCTATGGTGATTTGTTTCAGTGTAAACATAACCTAAATGTCATCAGAGGTAAAATAAAGACTGTATATGTATGTGCTGTTTGGAATCATCTTGAACTTGACGTCCTCATCTCTTTTAATCACAATGTACCCAGTGCACTCGGAGTTCTGTGTCAGTGGGGGAATGATAAAAACTACAGTATGGTTGTAATAGTTGATTAGCCAAACACAACAGAATGACATGTAGATGGAGAAAACTGGGCCATTTTCTCATTATTCCCAGATTTTGTCAGACTTACTACTTGAACAGAGCTTGTTGAAAGTTGTCATCACATGTTTCTAAATGTTCTAAAATGGAGGTGGAGGGTGAGGACCTATGAGAGATTCACTCTTTTTGACATATTTGTTAGGAATAGCTCCACTAAAATTCCAAAAAATTACAATTACACCTTAGAAAATGAATGATGATGGCTCCACTTTTTGAATCTAATGTGAGAAAGATAATGCAGATGCACTGTGTAACTTTCTGGTAGAGGGCCACCTGCTTGTTTTTATGGAAATATTATTACTTTGTCTACAATGTCCCACAGTAAGGACGTTAAACTTATCTATTTCCATCCATCTATCTCCCTCAGGCCAAGCTACAGATCAGATCTGTGGAGAGTTGAGCCCACACACTGTAGAAATGCAAGTTTTTCATAGCATTTTTGAGTAGTAAAACACCTGTAATTGAATAAGTGCAACATAAATGCCATACTGTGAAACATTTCAGGCAAAGCAATAACATCTCCATGGAAACAAGCTTGTGTCAGACCCCCTACTAGAAAAAGTTACAATTATTATTTGCTATCCATCTCACTTTAACTATGGGCAGATTAAAATATTACCAAGTGTACCCAGTTCACTGTGTTATGTTTTTGTAAATTGCATTAAATTGTAATTATACGGAGATAATAAAAAGTAAAAATGGAAAAATTGGAAGACTCCTAGCCAGAGTTAAAAAGCATTTGTTTTTGTATTATTTTTCATAAGTCAATTTATTATAGCTCTCATTTTCTGATGCAATAAAAGAAAACGACTGTAATGAATAGTTTCTTGCATAAGCATTACTCACACATAAGGGGAGGCAGTTATTCTTATCATAAAATAAATTGTATTAAATTACAGACATTTATTTCTCTATATTCTCGGGTCTACTGTGAGACACCAAGTACTTCTTTTTTTTTTTTTTTTTATGCATTTACAGCTCGTCTTGTCTACCTAATTCAGTCACACAATACTATGACGCACAAAACAAAACAGATAAAACTTGACACAACTTCACACACATCCATCAAAAGCAAATACTTTTCAAGAGAAGACAATATTTGCTAAATGCTGTAAGAAATGATACTATGAAAGACATGAAGTACATTTGAAACCTTTTCTACCATAGACAACTCCTGGACAAATGAGTTAAAAAAAACAACAAAAAACGTGGTACTTACAAAAACTATAACAATGTATTTATGTGTAGCTCAGTTTTCCATACAGGTCTTTGCAAATGTCAATTGTACGACATAGCAGTTTAAATGGTTTAAACTTTATCATTGTGTATGTTGCTCATGACTCCATCTAGTGGTAGACCTATGTAAATGGCATTTCAGGAATACAGTACAATTTATAGTTTTCAGCAACTGGCATATACAGGATTTAATTTTTTGTGTTTTTGGTCCAATAATAAAGACATTTAGATGAATAGAAGTATCGTGTATTGTATTCTATCCAACTGTGAATTTGCAGCTTTAAGCGTGTATGAAATCACATCCTGAATCAGAAGTATCATTCTTGCAATTATCAACATGACCTAATTTCTTGGACCAGTATGAGTCTCTTGAGGGAGCTCTACTGATAACAAAGAAACGCGGGGGGGGTTTATCAAAGAAATATTTCATAAATTACACTCCCACACTTCTCTGTACGCATATGCAGTTTCACTTTGCACATATCAGACCATGAACTGAGCTATTTTACCATTGCTTATATCACTCTATAATTCATACTTTGCAGTGACATGATGGGGAGGACTGCACGTATGTCTATGGAGGAATGTTCCAGTTACTATGGTAACAATGCACACATTAACAAACACATCTAAAAAGCAAAATAATACAAACAGCATATTTCGGTGATCTTGAGTACCGTATTTTTTCGGACTATAAGTCACTTTTTTTCATGGTTTGGGTGGTCCCTTTATATATTAAAATTTTCAGACTGACAGCCATGAGAGGGTGCTCTAGGCTTGTGTGTCAGTATCTAGTACTCCTATTACTCCACTCCACTCACTTCGCTCTGCTGTGCATGCCTCCTGCCGAAAAAGCCGCTGTCTTGCTGCAAATAGTGAAATATGCAGCCGAAAATGGTGATCAAGCAGCAGCAAGAAAGTTTGGAGTGAGCAAGAAACTTGAGAGGGACTGGCGGAAAGCGGGAATGGAGAACACAGCTTCACGGAATGGGGCGGGTGCACCATGCAACTTTTCTGGAAGTCATTGGATGGATCGACAAAGCCTGAATCTCAATGACAACCGAAACTATCCTGTCGGGACTCGGAAAGGCCAGAATAATTCTAACTGGAAATGATGCTGAGTCTGACGACAGCTATGCGGAAGAGGAAGCAGCTCTCCGTTTACATCATGGATCTATGGTTTACCTCCGGAGGTCACGCAGAAGTGACACTGAGGATGAAGAATTCAATGGATTTAGTGATTTGGAGTGAGATCGCGAGTTTGATAAACTTATGTTGTTTATGCTATACCTAATTATCTGAATAACTGTTTATATGTTACATTAACATATTAACTCCTACTCAGGCTGTTGTTCTCTATTCTGTAGTTATTACTATAACTTGCATTTCAAGATGAAATGTCAGTTCCTGGTCTTTGATTTTATAAAATACATTTCCCCAAAAAGTGTCACTTATTGTCTGGTGTGACTTGTATATGTTTTTTCTTCTTCATTACACATTTTTTGGCTGGTTTGACTTATACTCTGGAGCGACTTATAGTCCGGAAAATACGGTGAATATCAGCTTTCCTGTTGCAGTATCAGCTCAGATTAAAGTTTAAGATGAATAAGATGCGCTTCAGACAGAGCAGTGCCTCAGGTTAGCTTCAGCCACCCCGAGGAACATTGGTGACATCAGCTGCAAAGTATCAACACCATCAAAACTCAATATTTCCAACACGCTGCCCTCAGAGCACTACTGTTACTGCTAATGGACAATGCTGAGCTTTTAATAAGAAGTATTACAAAGAAAGCCAAAGGTGCGTGTGATTTAAAGGAGGCCAAAGTCAAAGCAGTATTTTGAGTTCGTTAGCCTACACACACAAAGCTGCTGCAAAATGAAGAGGTGCCGATGCCCACTGCGCTGTCTGCTCGCATAATTATTTTGACATTACTCATGAAGGAATACAGAAGGAGGAGGGGGCGGTTAGCCTGGAGTCTGCCGTACATACTTCATAATCAGTGCTGTCATGCATGAACAGCTCTGCGCACTGGGAGAGGGTGTGTTTCTGGAGAGAGAGAGGGGAGTTGGGGATACCGTGTTCGGAAAGGGCTTTCGTCGCACACGTTGTGGGGATAGAGGGGATCAGTGTTGACAGAAACGGCGTCTAAATGTCATTCTTCGAGCTGATTGAGTTTTGAATCTGAGAACAAAAAGAGGAGGTTGGAGAAAAAGGTAAAATTTTTGCTATGCCTTGACATGGTTCTTTGGTGGGAAGAATTTGCGAGACACCAAACCATGCTATGTGTGAGTCTGGCTGAAAATATAACTACACTATATACGTTACATTTGTTACATATCCAGAATTAATATATAATCAATACCAGAGGTGGGGACTCACTATTTTAAGGACTTGAGACTTGACTTGATAAAATGGACTACGACTTGGGACTCGACTTGGACTTGAGGCCAGTGACTTGAGAAGCACTTTTAAATCTGAATTCTTTCTATTCTGACCATAATGATTCACACCAGGATCTTGACAAAGACATTTAAAAAGGAAAAAACCTATAACCAAATTAATTTCTACATCTCGTATATCCTCTATAAATACTTATATATAAATATACCATGATTTTTTTAAGTACAGTTTAGTTTAAAATGTATATAAATTGCAAAAATCAAATATATATTTGGTACTTTTTTGGTTTAAAGACTTGAAGTGACTTGAGGCTTGGATTTATGGGCCAGTGACTCGAGACTCGACTTGGACTTGCCTGTATTTGAGTTGGGACTTGACTCGGATTTGTGGTCAAAGACTTAAGATTTGAGACTTGCAAAACAAAGACTCCCACCTCTGATCAATACCAACAACGTTAAAGGTGCATTATGTAACTTTTCTGGTGGAATGTCCCCCACCTGCTTTTGTCCATGGAGATGTTGTTGCTTTGTCTAATATGTTTCACAGTATGATATTAAACCTTATTTATTTTCATAGAGATCAAGCCACACCAAGTTGAAGGTCAGATCTGTGGAGAGGCAACCCCGCTCACAGTTAGAATACCTGTTTCCTAGGCATTTTAAGCAGTTTAAATAAATGCAAAGTAGAACTGTTTAATGTCATTCTGTGGCACATTCAGCAAAGCAAGTACATAGCGGTCCCTCCACCAAAAAAAATTTTACAAATTGTTCAAGATGACCAAAAAAAGACCAAATATAGCTATGAGTTGTCAATACTTTATCTTTGTTTTATTACATTCAACTGTGAGAACAAGCCTAGTGGAGGAAAGAAGAACTTAATATGGAGGTTTGTTTCTGTGTTTCCAAATTCTGCCCTTTCCTTGAGTTTTCATAAATGTTACAGTGACATGAATGAGGATGAGCTTATCTCACAATGAGCAAAATCTGAAAAGTAAAACATGTTATCAAATGAGGGCAGTTATGTAATTACTTCTATTTTTGTCTGTTTAATCACATATGTTTTGCTTGTGCCTGAGCCATAAACGGAACACAATACAGTGCAAAACAAAAGTAATTTTAATGTGTAATATGTACTTTTTTTTTTTGCTAGATCCATTATCTCTAATTTAGTATTTCTCAAGTTGTGGTCCAGGTACCACTAGGTTTACATGGGCTGCTTTTGGTGGGTTTTTCTACAGTTCTTTTATAAGCTTGTTAAAGTCAAGACTAAAACTTTTTTTTTTTTTTTCCTGTTTTAGTTCTAGTTTAGCTCTGCTTCTACTCTGATCCAATAACTGGATCTCCATACAATTTCTCAGGCTATACTTGATGTGAAAGTTTGAGAACCACTGATTAAAATCATTCATCAGGTGCTACGTCAAAACAATAACTCAATACGTTTTTCACCATAAACACTTTTTGTACCAGACAATGATCAAATTTGTGCTTGGAAGTCCATAATATACAATACATAACTGTTCTTGTAAAATACGTTTTTGTGACAGTTCATTGTTATAATCACCAATCTCAACATTTTTTGATTGACCTTTTTATTTATTAGTTTTATTTATTAATTTATTTACTTATTTATTTATTTGTTTGTTTTATTTATTTATTTTAAAATGAAAATACACCATACAGTACCATACAAATGTTGAATATTTTCTGAATATACACTACTACATTTGATATACACAGAAGACATCCATTATGTTGTGTTTTTTGAGCTTTGTGTCGCATTTTTGTATGAAAAGCACTCTATAAATGAAGTTTTATTGATTGATTATATGCAACAAGATGTATGGAATTATGTAGTAAAAGGAAATCTTATATAATTTTATAATTGTATATAACTGGCTGTACACTGGCTGCTTTCGGTGGTACTTGGGTTCCTCTACAGTTCTTACATAAGCTTAATTAAAGACAAAAAAATAATCAAAAATGTTCAGGTTTTGTTTTATGTTTTCTCATTTTAGACGCCAGTTTAGACCTAGAATAGTCATGTTGTAGTTCTGATTTAGCTCTGCTCGTACTCTGATCCAATAACGTCAAACTATTTCTCCGGTGGCACTTAACATCTGATTAATGACTTTAATCCAGTAGTTCTCAAACTTTTCACTCTATGTCAAACAGACACTCAGTACGTTTTTTTTACAATAAATACTTTTTTGTTCCAGGCACAATCATGGCCAATGTCCACAACACGCAATACATAACTGTTCTTCCAAATTACGTTTTCGTGACAGTCCATTGTTATAACCCAACCCCTATGTTTTGCTTATTCACAAACCTCGTACACACTCTTTCATTGTCCCCATATAATATTCGCAAATGTAATCCGAGAAAGCCATGCAAAAACACATTCCAATTTCCAACTTGATGCATGTCTCTAACGCCCTTGCATCGTGTACTAGATGTCCTGTAATACCCCATACCACGCCTGGCGCTAAACGATATGGAAATTCCTCTCCCACATTTGTATAATCCATAGTTAATGACTGCGAATTTGGTTCTGGCAACTGCCCCATCTGTCTTAATACCCACAATCCTTTGCACGGAGCTCCTAATGACTGCAATGTATCACCTGTGTGCGCGTGGAAAATGACAAAAAGTATTAGCCGCATCCTCGCTCTCCGCATTGTCTCCAGCGGATTTCGGTATGTAACGTAACCAATGTATCATGTATATATAATGAATTCATGCCTCGGCGGGTTTACCTTAAATCATATTTGCAAAAAGTGGAAGACGCATATTATAAAAAGAAGTCATTTTGAAACTAGGTACTACAACGTGGTTGTTAACATTGAATGAATTGCAATAGAATGCCGTGTTATGCTAAATGCACATTGGGGGATACAGATGGTGAAATGCTAATTGGAAGAAATGTGTCAAGGTTGATTTTGTACTAAGGAAACACTGGTATATACAGTGGTACTACAAACCCGAGTTACAACAGCAGGATTTGGGCAGCAGAAGTCCTGGTTTGGAGCTGGCCTCCTGTCCAGATCTATAAAGAAGACAGAGCATGCAATACAAGGAAAATGTAATACAATAGTACTGCCCTACAATGGACAAATGCAGTATCTGTACTCAAAGATTTGATGTTGTATTGAAGTATTTCAAAGGTAGTATTTTAGTTTGTAGGTTGAATAAGAAATAGTGTGCCATATGTCAGATTGTAGAGAGTAAAACAAATAGAAAAAAAGCATCTGATTCATCAAAATTGGAACAGAGAAGAGTAAAAATAAAATCACTGAATAAACCAGGTGTTATGAAGTAGTTTTTGGTATGAACTCCAATACTGTACTTTTCCTTTGTTGGGCAGAATGCACCATAGCACAACATTTCAATGGAAAGTATAATCTCCCAAGTAATTTGTACTATATAAATATGTCAAATTTGTAATCACTAATTGCAGAGTACAGCGTTACTTAATGTGATGTTGTATTTGCCAGTACCATTTGGGTTTTGACGCAAAGTTAAATTAGGGCATGGTGTTCTAAAGGAGGTTGTCATTTATGTTGAATTTTCCTGGTTATATGCAAAATATTGCACCAAAACATGTTTTATGATTGATTTTATGTTAAATAACTTTCATATATATATATATATTATATATATTATATATATATATATATATATATATATTATATATATATATTACTTAATAGAGGTTACTTAATTTGAGGTAATCATCATTGAGTTTAATAGGTGAGAAACTTGAATAATTGGTCTATATGGGGAAAACTTGGTTGAGAAATTGAGTTGAGAACCTTCCTCTTGAGTGAATGTTTACATTTTAGATCAACACTGAACTCATATTTATTTATTTATTTAGAATAGAATAGAATAGAACAGAATAGAACAGAACAGAAGAGAAGAACAGAACAGAACAGAAACAGAAGAGAAGAGAAGAGAAAGCCTTTATTGTCATTATACAGTATAATGAAATTCAGAGCTGCTCCTTCAAAGTGCAAGAATTAATAATATATAAAAGAAATGAACAGTTCTCATTCAGTATGGTGATAGCTTTGGGGAAGAAGCTGTCCCTGAGTCTGCTGGTCCTAGCTGGAATTGACCTAAAGCACCTGCCAGAAGGCAGCAGGTTGAACAGGTGGAATCCAGGGTGTGTATTGTCTGTAATTATTTTCCTCACTCTGCTGAGACAGCGGAAGTTGTATAATGTGGTTAAGGAAGGCAGAGGGCAGCCGATAATGTCCTGTGCAGTGTTGGTGACCCTCTGCAGACGTTTCCTGTCAGCCTCTGTGCAGCTGGAGCGCCACACTGTCACAGCAGAGGTCAGCAGGCTCTCAATGGTGGAACGATAGAAGGTCACCAGCAGCTTGTGTTTAGTTGTTCCTTCCTGAGCTCCTCAGGAAGTGTAGCCGCTGCAGGGCCTTTTTGACCAGTGCTGAGGTGTTGACTGACCAGGAGAGATCCACAGAGATGTGAACCCCAAGAAATTGGAAGGACTCCACTCGCTCCACACTTTGGCCGTTGATGTACAGGGGGGGCAGTTTTTTTTTTGTTTTTTTGTTTGTATTTTTTTAAAGGGTTTTTAGGTGTAATTTCTTTATTTATTGAGACAGGGACAGTGCACAATTTACATTAACCTTAACAGGAGAAATAGATTGTACCTGCTAATTTCCACCTGTAGTCCTTGGGTAGGTTCATTGATTAATTGTATTTAATTGACCTTAGCTATCAACTGTTCTTCCTGGAGACCTATGTAGCATGTTTTTGGGTTTTCATTCCACCTGCTGTATTAAAATATTCACAGTGTTCATGAACATTTATTGTTTAAAGATGCACTGCATAACTTTTCTTGGAGAGGGCTCATGCTGTCTATCCCCATGGAGTCAAGCAAGCAAGAATGCAATAAAATCACCCCTAATGAAACTAAAGCTTTTAATGCCATACAGTGGGACACATAGCAATAACATTTCTGTAAAGAAAAAAAATGTGCTGTACCCTCCACCAGAAAAGTTACACAATGCACCTTTATACAAGATTCAGGGTTGCTTAAATTATACAGTAAAAGTGAAGATGTTTTGGTGTGGCATCTAGTGAGCTCTTGGATCGAACCACTCAAGTAAATCACCAAATCCAACTTTTTTTTTTTGATTGACCATTTGAATTAAACACTACTACATTTGATATACAGAAGACTCAGAAGAATTGGTTGTATGAAGTAAGATGTATAGAATTATATAGCAAAGATAACTCTGCTATACATATTATATTAACCATATTTTGCTTTTGTTGACGTATATATTTAGTTTAGAGTTATTTAACTTTTTTTTCTCTTTTGTTTGTATCTAAAATGTAGAAAGTAGTACAAAAAAAAGAAAACACTGAATGAGAGAGTGTATTTTTTATTTTATTTATTTATTTTTTGACAAAGCAGAGGGTGTGTAGGATTTAAGGATTTGGCTGTAAAATATATGTATTTTTTATGTAATCTTACTTCATATATTTGACGTTGATGATATTTGATGCAGTAAACACACAGAAAAAAGCACTAAATGAGAGGTTGAGTCCAAACTTTTAATTGGTAGTGTATACATAGTCTTATGGGAAAATCAGGTCGGAGCTTTTCTGTATGCGTCTCCTGTTTCTGTTTGACCGCGAAAACAAGCACAACATCCTTTTATAAGATTAAAACCCAATAAAATCACCATTTACTTGGATCACTTCTTCAAAATGACAGCTCTTTCACTGTGCAACATTCAAAACTGACAGAAACAATCCACCTCCAAAGCCTTTTACATTAAAACCAATGCTTGTCCTGTCCTTCACTTCAACCGCATTTGCAGGCAGTTATTATGAAGTCATGTTTGTCAAATGGCTATTGATTTTGTCCTTTAGCAACGCAAGCCAAGAACACATAGTTATAAACAGAGTGGGGAGAGTTAGTTTGAGGACATCCCCTTAAGATGATCGTCTATCCTCCTCATGATAAACGACTTGCACGCTTTGATCACTCGTTCTCAAAGCGGTGGAGCCCTGGAGATGTTTTAGTCGGCGTTCTATATTCCGCCTGGTGGGAGATTCAGTAGAACTTTGGGTATCTGAAAGTGTCTGAATGGGTAAGTCCTGCAGGAAGTGGATTTGTGAGTAAAATTATTCAAGGTTAAAGAAGTACTGGGATTGGGTGAAAGTAATGTTACTGTAAAATATTAATACTTGGGTAATTTTGACTGTAAAAGTAGTACTGTACATAAGTATACATTTTAGGTAGATTTTAATCTGGATACTTTTTACTTTTACTTCTGCATTAGGTAAGTAGAGTTTTTCTAGTGATACTTTTTCTTTTTTTTTCCCCCCTCCTGTACCTGTACTTTTACTTAAGTACTTCTACTTCTACTGAGTACCACCACTGAGTACCAGCCAATTGAATGTGAATAGAATTGGAGGGAAATTAATACAGATTTGACAGCAATTGTGATAAATAAGTTCCAACTGTTATCAAAATATTACCAATCAATCAATCCTTGATTTAGTATTATTCCTTAACAAAGGGTTACTAGAGGTAGTCCAGAATTCATAGAACCATAGTTACAATCATAACTTTCATTTGAGCTTACAACTTCAATTGCTGGGGTGTCCAACCTTTGTATTCTATAAAATGTTATTTTATCAAAATCAGTTCTCCAGTTTCAGTTTTTCCCTTCATCGGTCTAAACCTGCATTGCTGCACCTTCTACTTGTATACCTTTGATTTCAATTTACGTCAGACTCCAATTTTTGTTCTTCACTATTCTTGATCTTGATTAGAAGCTCACTGCAAAACAAAATCATGTGCATGGTTCAATATTTCAATATGAGGGTATAAACCTCATAAACTTCACATCCAAAACAACTAACAAACATCCATAAACACATGAGAATACAAACACAAAGTGAGTTGCTGCAAAGGCAAATTCAGCGTGCTGTTTGGTTGTATATTACTTTCTACCACTGGATGGAGTCAAGAGCCTTTACCATACATGGCTGTTCTCAAACTAACAAGAAGGAGGGTTCTGAACTATGTCCCAGAATATGGCAAAAGTATCAGGCTGTCAAACACTCGCAACTTGCAAAAACGAAGGAGAAGTGACAAAAAAAAAAAAAAAAAAAAAAAAACACAAGAGAATGAACAGGTCAATCACATATAATTCATACATTACATCTGCTTCAGTACATCCAGAACGCTGCAGCTCGGGTCCTTACTCGAACTCGGAAGTACGAGCACATAAGTCCTGTGCTCCGGTCTCTGCACTGGCTCCTGTGGCTCAGAGAATAGACTTTAAAGCAGCTCTGCTTGTGTACAAGTCTCTGCATGGCCGAGCACCAAAATCCATCTGTGACATGTTAGTGTCATATGAACCATCTTGCACTCGGAGGAGCTCAGGGACCGGCCTCCTGCTGGTGCCCAGAGTCAGGACTAAACACGGGGAGTCAGCGTTTCCGCTTCGTGCAGCTAAAACCTGGAACAGTCTTCCTGAACATGTGAGACAGACTCTTCTGTGACGCTGTTTAAATCCAGGCTCAAAACATTTCTGTTTAACTGTGCAAATAACTGAAAGGTTTTCATTCCACACTCTTCTCTCTAATTTATGTAATTAATGTCTCTCTCTATTTTTTTATTTACATTTTTAATTTTATGATGATAATTTATATTTTGATTAGTTTTATTATGATTTTAATGTATTTCTTATTCTGTAAAGTACTTTGAATTACTTTGTGTACAAATTGTGCTATACAAATAAACTTGCCTTACCTACATTGTGCAATGCAAAAAAGATGACTGCGAATAAAAAAGGTATACCATATACATTATAAATAGGAATATACAGGAGAGTACATCACATCCTTATTGCTGCAATATAACCATCAAAGCTGATATCAAAAGCTCAGTTTTAATGCTTTTAAATATATTGTAATGTAAGTTACAGGTGTTGGTGGTCGGAGGGGCCGATGGTGAAGATTGGCAGCCTTGCTTCCATCAGTCTGGCGTAGGGCAGCTGCGGCTAGTTTACCACCACCTGCTGTGGAGTGATTGAATAATGCACCAAATAGTAAGTGCTATTTAAGACAAATGCATTATTATTATTAGAACATTTGAACACTCAGAAAGAAGCCACTCCTCTGGGAATGACACTTTTTTTGTTGTGAGGCTGAATCTCTAACCCAGGGGTCTCCAAGCTATAACTCGGGAGCTACTGGTACCCCTCTACTCCCTTACAAGTAGCTCGCCAAAGGATTTCTGAATTACACGTATTGTGCTGAATAAGTCAAATCTGATTAATTAAGTGCCTTTTACAACTGTTCAAGTATCATTTTGGTTCCTAACGTTGTACACTGGTATTGAATAATAGTTTGTTTTATAGGCATCTAACTGTACCTCATCTAAAGCTTGCCATGTCATGCCATGTATATATTCAATTTCTTATGACTTGTAGCATTTTCTTTTCGTACAGGTAGCTCACCGGAGAAAAAAAGTTTGGAGACCCCCACTCTAACCACTATGCCACTGTGCTGCCACCAGTTGGTTTGAGCAGAGGGTACACAGAACTGGGTCAAACATACCATTGACTGAAATAAATATGACCAAAACCCGTCTATTTCTTACTTGACCTTATTTGTCCCCATTATTATGATTCACACCTAGGCCCGTGTATTTATCTCACCAACAACATATTTACCCAGACACAAATTACTCCAAGACCCTTCTCTATTGTCCAACTGAACCCATTTCTGCAATAATAGACCTCCACGCGAGCCCATTAATGCCTATAATGACTTTTCTTGAGACCGAGGACACCCACCCACCCAGCTGATCCTATGCCCACCGCACCCACCCACCCTGCCCCGTTACCCGTGCCCATGATAGAAGCTATTATCTGGGTCTCCCTCCTGGCTGCACATCAAACATGGATGAGCTCCCCCCATAAAAGGCTCAGTTTCCCTTTGATTTATACAAGGAATAAAAATTGGAAAGGTGAAAAGTCCAAAGCATGCATATTTTATCGCCACACCAAAGGCAAGACAGAGCAGATTTTTAGCGTGGAGGAAAAAAACTTTAAATAGATTGTGATAGGATTGGATAAGAAAGTAAAAATGGACCTATGAGCTGTATTGTTCAAAAGTCGTCTATGTGTTGTGTTTCGTAGCCTATATGGTTATTTTTGTCTGGTTACCAAGCAGCTGTTGGAACTACAAGATTAATTATTTAAACTTAAAATAGTTGTGCTATGCCCAATAGTCCCGGATTTTTGTTGTTTATATAGATTTCTTGTAATAGCAAACAAGGAAGTAAGATATATTTGAAAAGATACTTTGCAAAAACAGATACATGCTAATTGACAAAGTCATCAGAGGCTTGTAGTTTACGCTTAGTATAGTAATAGTTTCAAAAGTCAAATGTATTTCACTGCTGTTAAAATATTATTCCATCTCTTCTTGATAAACATCCACTATACAATGTCATTGATAATATCTCTAGACGTTGGTGGAAAACCTTTGGGCAATTTTTCAAAACGATGATGTTTGTTTTTGCCATTAAACTTTTGTACATCTTAAACTCCTTTTGTATTTTTGGCACTTAGTTGGATTGAAAGACATGAAGAAACAAGCAGAAAAAGAACATACTGAACTGAAACTGAACAGTGAGTTTTCAAAGGGTTACCTATGGTACGGTATGGCATATATGTGATCAGTGTTGGAAAGGTTACTTTTGAAATGTATTCCCCTACAGATTACACACACCAAAAAGTAGTCTGTAATGTAATCCATTAACTTACTTAAAATGAGTAACGTAATCTGAATACTTTGGATTACTTGATTTGCTGTAGAGAAGCAAAGACTAGGATATCATAACTTAAGATGTTTTGTCTGCTAAAAGAAAATAAAAAGCCCAGACTTTACTTAACCGTATTAAAAAATATTATTGATAGAAGAGGAGACACGTCTGCACAGCATGATTTAGTCCTGGTTTAGTCCTGTTAAATCCTGTTTTAGTCCTGACTTAGTCCTGGTTTAGTCCTGGTTTAGTCCTGGTTTTAGTCCTGGTTTTAGTCCTGGTTTTAGTCCTGGTTTTAGTCCTGGTTTTAGACCTGGTTTTAGTCCTGGTTTTAGTCCTGGTTTTAGACCGCCATGTAATGCATTTATTTCAACAAAGTAATTGTAATCCAATTACCACTCACTGAAACAGTAACTGTAACCGAATACAGTTACTCATAATTTGTACTCTGATTACGTAACTCTGATACATGTAATCTGTTACTCCCCAACACTGTATGTGATTCACATTAGCATTTCACCATGTAATATGCCTTAATATAAAGTGTAACACTATTAGTGTTTTTAGTCCAGATTTAGTCTTGGTCTAATGGTCAAGATGTTACTTGGAAAGTTTTATCTTTCATGAGGAGTTACATGGTACGAAAATGTGTTGATGATCTGTGTCAAAGTCATAATATATGGCAAGATGATTAGTTAAATGTTACTTAAAATATAAACTCTTCCAAAAGAGAATCAAACTCTATCCAAAAGACTCTTCTTTGTGAAGGTGATCACAGTCAAAACTATTGTCATCTAAACAGACATGTCAAACTCCTGCAGTATAATATCAAATATGTATTAGAGCTGGCCCAGCAGCTACAGATTATTATTGTTTTATTTTAAATGTTGTTATTATTTATATTTTGCTTGTTCTGGATTAATTGTTTAAGCAAAACTATTATTAAACATTTATTTTAATAAGAAAAGTTTTATTTTATATATCTTGAAAGAAAACAAAAATTTCACGACTTTTTTTTTTTTTTTATTTTGGTCTTCTATGAATTTGAGTTTCACACCCCTGATCTAAAATCATCCATCATCATATCATCCAATTTTGTAATTATTTTTATTATTATTATTGTTTTATTTTATTTTTTAATTTTCTCAGTTTGAATGTTTAAAGTTGCAAAGCATAACTGTTCTGGTGGAGTGGTGCAGTGTCTATTTATCTATATATCTAATGTAGAGTCACATGTCCCAAGGTATGGATTATGGAGGTTGGTATGTAAAAAGAATAGGCACCCAGTCTAAAATGGTTTGTCTCTTTTTTAATCACCATTTCTTTTTTCTTTTTCTTTTTATAAAAATAATCATTCTGCTTCATGGTTTTGTGGTTCCATGCAACATCACTAAAATATAAATTGCTGTGACGTCAAGCTTTGGGGGGTTCTACATGTCTGTATAGTGAAATGATTAGAAGTTACAATACTGACACACATGATGATACTTTAGCCAAACACAGCCAAAAAGTTTTAAGACTGTCTGACAACTCAAGAAAATATAAAATAGACTTAAACACCACATTTACAGGAGCAGATGTTCCCGTGTAGGTGTTTGATTTTCAACAAAAAGGTGAGACAACTGAAAACCTGAACTGAAAAAAAGTTTGTGACTGTGACTTTATGTGTGCGATTGTTTAAATCCGCTCACCTGTTGAAGTTCCAACTAAATCAACTCTTTCTGGTCAGATCGTGTTGAAATAAAACTCAGATTCAAGTCTAATTTTGAGTAACGGAGCTTCAGACGGAGCGGTGCCTACAGTTATGTCGATGACGTCAGCTCCGAAGTATCTATAGTTTAGCAGTGTGGTCAGTAAACAGGTCCTTTGGGTGCGCTTAGACTTAGAGCTGCTTAAAGAGACAGTGTTGATTACAGATCTGCTGATGACCTGCATTCTCCCAGTCCCTGTAGTGTTTCTGTAATAGCTCCATCTCCACAGACAGAGCCGCTGTGGGGGCTGGGACCATCTATTCTTCACTATACTCCAGATGCGTTCGACTGAATGAATGTATGAGAATTATCAACTATTTATGGTAGTTAAGTACGTGTTAAAATAAAATATGAATGCTCAATGGTAAATATACATGACTGAGTATGTTAAAAGTTCCTATATGGTTCCCTGTGGAATCTAGAGCTGTGTCAGTGATTTGTCTAGTCAAATGAATACAATCAGACATCTTCAGAAACAAGGATTCATTATGGCAGTTATGATTATTTATTTAGAATATACTTTAATATTCAACTTTTTTTCTCTGTACAAATCACTGCTTTTATCTTTACTGTATTATACACCTATTGATCTAATGATAATCTTTGAATGTCCTGAAAAGCACTATATAAAGAAAATGTATTATTATTTATGATTGTGATTTGTTCGAGTGTGCAGTTTTTTTTGTTCCCCCCCCAGGGTTATTGCAATTAGGAGAAAGTGATGTGATTGACCCTCCCACCGCTAAACCCTCACAATCACATCACTTTCTCCTTATTGCAATGAAGTATTTCATTGATTGTCTTGTTCAAAATTGTTCATAGTTATTTAATGGTATGAACTGAATGCATTAAGTTTTGTTTTCTTGTTATTTAATACCACACTTTGTTGTTGTATTGCTTTCGTTATATTGGTTTCTGTGTTGGTTAGCACTGGATTAAAACTTTTATTCTGATCGTTTTTGTTGTTATTTTTATTATTTTTTTCTTTGTTCCATTTTTTTTTTTTTTTTTAAAATTTTCCCAGGGTTATTGCAATTAGGAGAAAGTGATGTGATTGACCCTCCCACCTCTAAACCCTCACAATCACATCACTTTCTCCTTATTGCAATACTTTATAGATTGTCTTGTTCAAATTTGTTCATAGTTATTTAATGGTATGAACTGAATGCATTAAGTTTTGTTTTCTTGTTATTTATTACTTTGTTGTTGTATTGCTTTCGTTATATTGGTTTCTGTGTTGGTTAGCACTGGATTAAAACTTTTATTCAGATCGTTTTTGTTCTTATTTTTATTATTTTTTTTCTTTGTTCCATTTTTTTAAATTTTAAAATTTTTTCCTAGGGTTATTGCAATTAGGAGAAAGTGATGTGATTGACCCTCCCACCTCTAAACCCTCACAATCACATCACTTTCTCCTTTGTACTTTGTTGTTGTATTGCTTTCGTTATATTGGTTTCTGTGGTGGTTAGCATTGGATTAGAACTTTTATTCAGATAGTTTTTGTTATGTTTTTTTTTTGTTTTTTTTTTTTCAATTTGGAAGCTATATGATCATAAACAATGCTATATAAATACTATGGATTTGGAATTGGAAATTGGAAGTATGAGTGCCAGAGTTTCCCATACAAGGTCATTTTGGTCCATAGTCTTATTGGCTGGTTGAAGGTAAAAAGGAAAAATACTTTGAATAAAACAATAACTAGTTTGTCTCCTGTAGGTTAGACTACTGTAATGGCCTGATCATGGGCCTCTTCAAATGAGCTGTGAGACGCTGCAGTACATCCAGAACGCTGCAGCTCGGGTTCTGACTCGAAACAGGAAGTACGAGCACATAAGTCCTGCGCTCAGGTCTCTGCTCTCGCTCCTGTGGCTCAGAATCAGCTCTGCTTGTGTACAAGTCTCTCCATGACCGAGCACCAAAATACATCTGTGACATGTTAGTGCCATATGAACGAGGGATGGCCTCCTGCTGGTGCCCGGAGTCAGGACTAAATGCGGGGAGTCAGTGTTTCAGATTGATGCAGTTAAAACCTGGAACAATCTTCCTCAACATTTGAGACAGGCCTCTACTCTGACTGTTTAAATCCAGGCTCAAAACAGTTTGTTTAGCTGCACATGACTGAAAGGTTTTCATTCCGCATTCTTCCCTCTAATTTAATGATGACTATTTATGTTTTGACTTGCTTGGATTGTGATTTTTATGTATTTCTTATTTTGTAAAGCACTTTGAATTACTTTGTGTACGAATTGAGCTATACAAATAAACTTGCCTAGTTATTATTTCATACTAAAATACCTTAGAACAGTTGAATGTTAGGTATGACTAAGCCCATCCACATGACACAAAAACAGACATTAAGCATAGACCAGGACAAATGAACAAGGTTATTATAGTTAAAAAGTCAATGGAATTCCAACAACTTCCCTCCAGCTCTATTTTAAAATATTGTCATGACATGTTCTGATATCACATAGAAAAAAAAAAACTAAATAAATAAATAAATAATAGTCTGGTACCAGCATTACCATATGATACATGTTGAAAACGATCAAAAATACAACAACAGAGTGCCATCAATAAAAAGGAAAAAAGAAGAAAAACTATAATGTATAGAGAGAAAAAAAAAAAAAAACAAAACATGACACAACAAAGAAATATTCCAAAATAACAGTAACATGACTACATCAAGTGACAACCTGAAACAATGGTGCAAACTGAAAAATCTCTTGTATGTTACCCATCTCAGATTCCAACATAGCCTCCAGTCAGAATCCGCAATCACCAAACCCACCACCACCACCTCTCCCATCAGTCACCCCCACCTTCTCCACCTGCCCGGCCCCACACCCCTGCACCTCCACCCGCCCCTTGCCCACCCATTTCCATCCATCTCCCCTCCCCTCGCCATGGCTGCGACTCATTTCTGCTTATATTGCTCCATACATCCTCCTCCCTCTTCTATCTCCTCAAATTCATGGGATTCAGGTTCCCGTTATATGAAACATTGTGAAGACTTTTTTTCCAATTCAAAAAGATGTAATATTATGTTTTAAATTGTTAATTGCTATGACAACTGTCCAATTTTTTGCTATGATTGTGACACAGATAGGTTGAAAAATTGAAATGTCATAATCTCAGACAGTAGGTAAGGGGCTATATGTAACTCTATGGGAGATTCACTGTTTTTTGAAAGAAAAAATAAAATAAAAATCCATAAATGTTGAATCTTTTCGATATTCCACTAACCTGCAATGTGAACCTCCTATCAACTGATAACTGGGGGTTGAATATGGCACCACTTTCTGCAGCTATTGTGAAAGATGATTTCACTTTAGTTTATTTACACTGACAGAGATGTTGAACTTTCTGACATTTTTTCAAATTTTGAGTTTATTTATTTACTCCAGTTCCAGTAACAAATCTACAGTCTGACAGCTTAACAGCTTTTTTCATTAAGGATTCTAAATATCCAGGGTGAAAATGTCACCAGTTATCTTATCAAAATAAACTCATGAGCCACCAAATTTAAATTTAACAAAACAATATTTGTAATTTTGCATGAAATAAATCCGTGTAAACAATCAAGAACTAATATGGGTTAACATTACTGTTAGTATTTGGAACCTTTCCCATTCAAAAAAGATTGTTGTTGATTGCTAGGGCAACTGTTCTAATTTTTCATCATTGTAACATGGATAGGTTGAAGAAGACTTGAAATCATAAGCAAAGTTTGACTTTTGCACTGGGAGGGGCAAACATTTTAAAGTTCAAGATTTAAAGTGAGTATTGTCTTGTGCACAGTGAAGAAATGCTTTGCCCTGTACAATGAAATTATTGCTTTACTGTCCATGACGCCATGCATTATAACTATTCAGTGACATTACATGCAACAGTTATAATGTTATTACACATACAGCAGTACTGTTCATAAGCCTCCCATAAAGCCAAACACCACACAGCATCACACATGAGGTGTGTAGGAGGGGGGTTAGGGGTGTAGTGAGCGTGGTACACAGGGTTATGCTGTCTACCCACTTCTCCCGACGTGAGATATAAAAAAATAACAAATATAAAATAGCTACAACTTAAATGTCAAACCAGAGCTACTGGCAATGGTGAAAACAAGCTGCATAGGCTCATGATATCTCCAGTACTGTCCTATAGTGACCTGAGACATCAGGGACCAGGACTAAAACAGGACTATGTCAGAACTGAACCGGGACTGAGTGTCATGAAGGGCTCGAAGGTGCGCCCATGTAGACCGTCGGGTGACCGCAGGCGAAAGGACCAACCACCCAATCATAAGTAAATATTTGTATTGGCCATATTATAGACTCAATGTCATGACATATTTCAGCCACTAGGGGGGACAGTTACTCCCCTGACCTCCGCAAACTCCGCCTATGCTTGAATTTTGTTTGTTTGTTTGTTTGTTTGCTTTGTGACAACAGTTATCTCATCAAAATAAACTTATGAGCCTCCATTTGTAATATTGTATGCAATAAATCCATGGATACAATGAAGAATTGATATGTCTCAACATTTCTGTTTGTGGACTTTAGTGGACAAATTCTAAGCTATATAGTAACCATATAATTAAGTTGTACAGTAACCACCTACAGTAACGACCAATTAAACAAATAAGGTAAAGACGTTAATGTTACCTAACCGGCTCTTATGTTACTTACAAGTCTCAGCCACCTTTTTTCATGTTTTGTAATATTGTGTAACTAATCCTAACTTAAATTGCATTGTGCTTCTCTCCACTTTTTTCTCTAGTTTCATCCATTCCAGAACCTAACCCCTTTGTTCAGAAACTTTTAAATGGCCCATATCCTCCTCCCCCTTTCCTCCCTCTTCCTCCCTTCCCATCTCCTCACATTCCCAGTCTACCATTTTCCCCCCTTTTTTTCCTGCTTCCCATCCGCTGCTGTCTGAATTATGCAGTGGCCGTGCAGCTGCAGCGGTGCCATTGTCCCGGCTTCAATGTTAACGCGGCGTCCTTGTCACAATTATCGGCTCGCTATCATCCATCAAACCTAATCATTGTCGTACACCTTCACAGACAAACAAAGAACCTTCTGGAGAACAAAGGGGGCGCGTGGATGTCTGATATCCCATGTTAGAGCTCACAGTGTCATGTTGGATTGAATAATGCAATTGGAACAGGCAAACAGAACATGTGTGGAAAAGATGGTGGGTGAAATATGCAGCAGTTGTTGTTTTAGTGGTCTAATAGTGCTGTTTGGTTTGACTTGGGAATATTGACATGAAAATTACTGTAACGCTATTGTGTACAGTAGTTAATGGTTTAGGGGTTATATCTGTGGAGAGGCAACCCTGCTCATAGTTAGAATGCTTGTTTTTCTAGGTGTTTTTGAGCTAGAAAACCAGCTATAATTGATATAAATGTAAGGTAGAGCTGTTTAATGCCATATTGTGGAACATTCCAGACAGAGCAATGACATATTCATAGAAAAAAACAGAAGATGGACTCCCCAACAAAAATATTACATAGAGAACCTTTAATATAAATGATCATATTTGATTTTAACCTCGAGCAAATCCAATCATGAAATTCAAATGAGTTATAAAATTAGCTCATTGTAATTGGAGTTTATGTTTGTCACGAAGGAACTTGGTTTATTATGTAATATTGAAGTTATATTAGAAGTAGGAGTCATGTTCTCTGCATTTGACCCATTCTTTAACACTGGGTA